>NC_142375.1:22691423-22991423 GCF_059441005.1 Hippichthys cyanospilos | reverse complement strand
AAGGCGAAACGGCCGAAGACCAGGAGATCAAGTGGATCAACAAGTACGACGGTTGTGAGCGAGATGGGAAGCGGATAATGAAAAACCCAGACGGGGATTCCGCATCCTGCCGCTCGGCGGATGTGCGCTTTTTATCGTCCGGCGTACGTTTGGTCTCGGGACCGGCCAGCATGGAAAGTCTGCACAACTTTAAAGAAGAAGGAGGAGGTGAGGGACTCCTCGTAGGGATTAGAGACAGGAATTTAGAGGGGAAATCTACAGATACTAGTTCCTCTCTGGAATTTCTGGATGGGAGCTACAAATGGGACTACCTGCTGGACTGGGAGCCCTGCTTCCAGACGCTGGCTTCAGTCTTCACGGATATGGGGATGCTCCCGGATCAGGAGGTCCGAGGGTGCGACGGGGACCCGGCGCATCCGCCGCCACTCATAACGTCTGTGGCCCAGCCGGGAGTGCGAAGCGTGCCGCCTCGCAGGCCGTTGCGGGCCCCCAGCCCGGCTCGCCGGCCCTCCTACCCGAGGTACGCGTACTCCCCCTTGGCCAGGAACACGGGACTCACGCCCACGGCCATGACGCCAACTTTCTCCCCTTCGCTTACATCGCTCACCATCAGGACCCCCAGCACCTCTCCGGTTTTATCCGACGCCAGGGTCGGCGGTATCAGACTGGACTCGGGGCCTCGCGCCGCGAGCCTGCTAGAGGCGGAATTCCAGGTTTGAGCGCGTGTTTAGCTTGAGTGTCTTTTGAGCTGACCATTTCCAGAAACGTGGAGTCCGGCAGAAGTGTGATGGTCCCAACAGAATAGGCCACTCTTTCGTTTGGCTGTAGAGGCCCAGGAAACAGGTCATCTTCTTCACATTCTGTAAATGATTTTGAACTGGTATTCAGAAATCTTTTTGAAAATCTGGTCACCTTAGTCCAGGTCGTTACAAAATGCTGGAAGTTCATCCAGTGTGGCTCCTTGATGTTCTGCGCCGACGCGTACCCGCCGAAACCTCGAGCAGGCGTCTCAGCCGAGACAATAAACACTGCGGCCCTGACCCGCCTCGTAATCACCTGGAGGTGCGGCCTTATTTATTGACTTCTCTTTTATTTGTGATTCCAGGCCGATGGTGGAGATCTCTCGGCGTATCAGGTGATCTGGCCAAAAAAAAAAAAAAAAAAAGATTTTGGGGGTGTACTCCCTCCTCCCAAAACACTCACTCACAGCCTGCCTAAAGTGGATCGCAATCACATACTTAGTCAGTGGCCAACGTTTCCAAAAAGTGCTTGAACACAACACAGTTGCGGGTATGACATGATGGGAAAAACAACATAATAATGTAGATGATGGATATTATAATTACTTTACGACAAATTAACAAATACATAGTGTCCTTGATTTCGATTATAAATAGTGTGTGATTGAAAGCCGATGGGAAATCATTCAAAATATGGTAAAGGTGACGAGGGATCGATGCTGGGAGAGGTGCTTTACTGAAAGCTCAAATAAAATATGGATGTATATTTGACATGAACCGTATAAAACTATATACCCATACGGCAGCTTTTGAACAATGGGTAGTACGTTTTATTTTGCCTGGTCTGATTCGAAGCCAACAAGGGAATATTTTGTTCGGAACTTTAGCGATGTAATCTGAGAGCGCGTTTTAGGCTGCTGCTTGGAGGGGGGGGTTGGCGGCCATGTGAGAGTGAGAGGGTCAAAGTTGGATACACAAAGCAGCCCCGAGCGTCGCATTTGGATTCAATCAAATCACTCATGCAATGTTGTTGGGGTTTTTTTTGTTAGGTTTTGTTTTTCTTGCTGCTGCTCCTTCGTGATATGAAACACATGGTCGAAAAATGGCACTGCGGATTTTTCAGCCACAAAACGTTAACAGAAATGGCAGAAACGAGTATATATATATATATATATATATATATATATATATATATATATATATATATATATATATATATATATATCGGAGCAGTCCCTTCAAATCAGTTTTGCGATTTTATGATTGATTTTTCCTCAAGTACATGTTTGAGCTAAGTAACAAAAATACCGGCACATGAACTATTTTCATGGGACTTTTGAACTCAACCGTTAGATTGATGAATGGCGAGGCTGTAACGCGAGGCCTCAAGTGCCAACGTCGCCTGGCGTCTGCGGCGGCCAAGGCAGGTGACCTCTGAACCCCCGTGGAAAGCAGCGGGGCTTATTTCAGGGCCGGAAACGAGAGGGCAGGTGACCCGCCCCTAAAAAAAACAAAAAAAAAACCCTTCAGTGCTGAATAGGGTCACGGCGTTCATTTTAGCCTTTGACGACACGGCGGGAACCAAAAGTGGTGAGGCAAACAACTTGAGGGTCAAGTTGTTCCAACCCCCGCGGCCCTCATACGTGTCCCTGACCGGAAAGTCTAAAAATGGCCTGGCGGCCTAACAGGACTAGCAGCGGAGTCCTGCTGTTGTGTTTTTAGACAGGCAAATTAAACAGGACCCAATTAGGACCCCATGTTGACCTTTTGGACCGTGACGCACAAAAGCGGCAGTGTGACATGGAGACGCTCCAAATTAAATTATGTTGAGAGTAGAAAACACGCTTTAAGAAGTGTTTTTTTGTTTTGTTTTGTTTTTTACCAAAATGCTACCTAGTAATCTAGTTGTTTTTATTTCTCTTGGGTCAGTAGTTTCGTCTGGACAAGAACAAAAAAAATTGCTATCGTAATTTGTTCATTTCTTAAAAGAACCTATTCTGTTGCGGAAGACTGTTTAAGGGGTTGGAGAGTGAAAAGAAACACACGTTTTTAGTGTGGATAGGGTTGCCTCAGTCCCCCCCCCCCCCCCACCACCACCACCACCGCCCCGCCCCACCCCAGTGCCCTGAGGTGCACCACAATCCTACTAATGATGGAAAATGAACGCTCCATTGAGCGGACTTCACCCCCCCCCCCCCATCCACCCCCCTTCATTGCGGCCAATTTGGCTGCAGTGAAGCAAACGCGTCAAGTCGCTTTTGTTTTGATTTGCTCATTAAAGGCTGACAACGGAGACAAAAATAAAACCTAAAAATCCTCAATAAGGTTTTGTGTAATGGTAATTTTGATACTTTAGTACTTGAACGACTAAAGTAATTGAGTACTTGTATGAATTATTTTATTAGTCATGGACAACTTTAGTCTTTAGTACATGAGTCTTTAGTACTTTATTACCTAAATTAGTACTTGATTACCTAAATCAATTGATTATTTTTGTACTTAAGCACTTGTAGTAGTTTAGCTATCAAAGTAGTAGTAGTAGTAGTAAGTCATTAATTATTTATTTTGAATTCAGCATTTATTTTGGACCCACCTTGAGCTGGGCACTTGAAAAAATATGTATATATAAAAATAAAAAAACGTATAAATGTGTCTGGGATTGAATGAGTTGGATGCCCCCCCCCCCCCCCCCCCCAAAAAAAAAAAAAAACCTGCAAAATCAAAGGTGCCCTCCTAAAATTGGAATAAAGTTTTGTTGTAATCTTCCAAGAGGAGTCTTTTTTTTGGGGGGGGGCGACGCCCCCTCCGAGCTCCCCCTCGGGACGTACCCGGACCCTCCCAGAGTCCGGAGCGCAGAAAAGCGTCCCCCGGCGTCCCCCGGCTCGCAGTCTAGCGCACCATGAGGCGGGTCGCGCGCGCCCTGCTGCTGCTGCTGCTGCCGCTGCCGCTGCCGGCGCTGCTGTCGGCGGCGTCCGGGGGCCCTCGCGAGCCCCCCCGGGGGGAGGGGTCCCCGGAGCGCCCGTACAAGCGCGGCCAGTGCAAGGCCATCCCGGCCTCGCTGCAGCTGTGCCGCCACATGGAGTACAGCGACATGCGCCTGCCCAACCTGCTGGGCCACGAGAGCATGAGCGAGGCCGTGCAGCAGGCGTCCTCCTGGATCCCGCTGGTGCACAAGCGCTGCCACCCGGACACCCGCAAGTTCCTCTGCTCGCTCTTCGCGCCCGTCTGCCTGCCCGACCTGGACGAGGCCGTGCGGCCCTGCCGCTCGCTCTGCCGCGGCGTGGAGCGCGCCTGCGCCCCCGTCATGGCCGCCTTCGGCTTCCCCTGGCCCCCCATGCTGGACTGCGACGCCTTCCCCGACGACGACGGGCACCACCTCTGCATCCCGCCCGCCGACGTCCGCAACGCCGTGCCCGACGCGCACGAAGGTAAGCCCGCGCCATCCCGGTCCACGGATTTGCCACGCATTTAGTCACCCGCGCTTGTCAAAACGGTTGAAAATCGAAATCCGATACTTTGTTTTAACCTGCGCTCACGTCCGATTTGAAGGGATCCCTTTATTGTACGTAACTATGCCAAAGAGGATTAATTTTACACTTGGTTATGAGGGGGAAAAAATAAACAAAGAATTGGAGGAGAAGCAATCGTTTTCTTGTTTTGACAGGCAACAGTTACATAGTGACTCAAGAGTGCCTCTGCTGGTTGTAGCAAAGCAGCGCGCAACGCTCTTATCAAAGTTGCATTTTTTTTTTCCTTGCATGTGTGTGCTTCAGTGCCCCAAGTGTGCGACGCCTGCAAGGAATCGGATGAAAACGACAACGAAATAGTGGACAACTTGTGCAAAAACGATTTTGGTGAGCCACCTCTTTTATACTTGCTTTATTTATGATTGCCACTGCTCAGTATTACAAATAGTAACAATATTCACTTGCATATATTCTTTATCCTCTGTGAAAGAAAAACAATTATATATATATATATATATATATATATATATATATATATATATATATATATATATATATATATGTTATAGTTGTATTTTTTAAAGACAAAATTTATGTAAAAATTGTGTAATAGACTCACAATCCTTTACAAAATTTAAATTAAAAAAACTTAATTATTAAGTCACAATCCTTTACAAAATTTAAATTAAAAAAACTTAATTATTAACTTAATTATTTATTGAAATAAACTTAATTAATTCAGTTTTAAGAACGTTTTCAAGAATTTAGAAAATGAGAGAAAAGTGTTAATATTTTGAAGGAAATATCACTATCACAATCATATTTTCTATGAAAAAGCTGGGGACACTTTTTTGCCCAAAATATATTTTATAAATATGAATTTAAATGTAATACATAAATGTAAATGTAATACATAATTTTATTATATTAAATAAAAGATAACTTGCATGCATTGAGATGCGAAAAATGTTTAGTTCAATTTTTCTAAATTTAAAAAGAAAAATGACAATATTTTTTTACGTGAAAAACTATTAGCATTTTTGACATCCAAATATATTAAATATAAATAACAAAATATACATTAATATACATATAAAATAATAATAATTATTATTAATAATAGTAATAATAAACTAATTCAATAAAATATAAGTTGCATGTATTGAGAGGCAAACATTATTTTATTTCAATTTTTGAAAAATTAAAAAAAAATCCAATTAGGTTAACTTTCTTACTCTAAGCATAATTTTGACTTTTTTCATAACTTTCTTTGTTTTTAGTGCATTAATTGCCATTGAAGCCCGTTTCCGTCAAAGATCAATTTTTAGGCAGTAAATAAGCGGCATTTTTTTTCGATGCTTCGAAGCTCTGAAAATCAAAGTGAAGGAGATCTCGTACACGGACGGCGACATGCGGATCGTTCCGGAGAACAAGAGCAAGACCATCTACAAGCTGAACGGCGTCAGCGAGCGCGACTTGCGCAAGGGGGCGCTGTGGCTCACCGACGGGCTGCGCTGCGTCTGCGACGAGATCAGCGACATCAACGCCGCCTACCTGGTGCTGGGGCGGCGGATGGACGACGGACGCCTGGTGCTCACCTCGCTCAGACGCTGGCAGAAGGGCCGACGCGACTTCAAGAGGATTTCGCGCAGCATACGAAAGTTGCGGTGCTAAAAAAAAAAAAAGACGTGAAAATCATCAAACGTCAGCCCGACTTCCAAATACGTTTTTTCTAACTACGGCTAGGGAACGTATGCAAACTTTCGTCTGTTTTCATAGCTCAAACAATTTGTGTACGTTTGTAAAACGTCGGAATTTTTCTGAAAAATTCGCTTGGTTCAATTCCGAATTTACAAAAATCGTACAATCATTTGGCTTTTTTTCGTTTTATTAGACCATTCGCTATTTTCAAAAATCATTCGACAATATCGCTCAAACGTCAGAAATTTGAGCTTAAATGGTAAGTAGTCTACTTACGCTATTTCTACAAAAATGCACTAAAAAAATTTACACAAAACATGCAGAGCGCCCAAGAATTTCAATGAAAGTTTGTACTTTTTTTTTTTTTTAAATGTAGCTCGTTTGAATTTGAAATTTCACAGTCATGCAGAAACTGCTTGAACATGACAAATTTGAGCCCGACCTAATTTTACAATTCCACTTTTATAAATTGCATATCCTCATACATATACAGATCCATTTTCTAAGAAGGTCCATGAAAGTTTGTACTTTGAACTTTTTTTTAAATGTAGCCAGTTTGAATTCAAAATTTCAAATAGTAGCGCATAAAATTTGCTTGACATGACAAATTCTAGCTATAACTGCATGCTAGTTAATTTTGCAATTCCATTTTTATAAAGTGAATATTTTCATTTTGGTGTTTTCCGTCAAATTATCGGTGGGATTTGAAAAATGTTTTGAGTTCGAACAATTACGATTGACTGAATTTGTACAGTAATTTAGCAAAATATTTTTCCTTAATTGTAGCTGTCTCAACTCATTCTTTATTTTCAAAAGTACAATTTTGATCAAACATCAAAAATTTGAGCTTAGATTCCAAATAGTCTCCACATGACGTTTTTATGCATTTACAAGCAAATCTCATGCTAGAATTTGCACCCAAAAAAAGTACATTTTCTGACCATGACTCCCTAAAATTTTCTATCGAATTTCACAAAATGTTTTATCTTCAGCAACAACTTTTTTTTTTTTTTTGGACTGACAACGTTTTTTTTTTTTTAATTTTTGAGTTTCTGAAAAGCAATGGCAAATGTTTGGTTAAATGATATCATGGTGTTATTTTTGCAATTCAGATGTTTTGTCAGGCCAACCATGAGAAATAGCTGGCTATCTTCTCTCTCTTTTTTTTTTATACTTTCCCCACCACATTTATCAAAATTAGTCTCACATCTTTGATAGCTGATTTTTCTATTAATCACGTTGCGTGTATGTGCAATACTTGATGTTTGTTTTTATAATTATCAGATCATTTGGTATCAACGTTTTCAGAAAATTAAATGGTAATAAACACAATGGCTGTCACTCTTAGGTTTTATGACACTATCCTAAATTATTAACAAATACAATTAATCATCCAAATTATTTACCATCATTTAATATTGAAAAAATAAAAACAACAGGTACAAGAAGGCTTCCTCGTCTTTTTTGTCTCATATCTATGAAGTGAAGATAAAAGTATCTTTCATCTTGAAAAATATTACAAGACAGCACCGTCACATCACATCCTTAATGACTGCAACGACAACAACAACAAAACGAAAGTACTGTTGACAAAACAAAAATGATTTTTTCGTCAACCTACACTAAATGCTAACCTCAACAATTAGGCGGGTCCGCCCTCTACTGGTAAAACGTGGTACTGCGAAAACCCCAGTCATTTCTACGGAGCACAACTTTTGAACTAAATGATTTAGGCACTCAGAAAACTTCGACGACTAAATTTTCAGAAACCCTAAATCAACTGTAGCTGACTTAAAACCTTGTAAGAATTGTTATTAGTTGAATTGCTAAACGGTAATGCATTTGAGCCAGTTGGGGCCAGATAGACAGGAGTCACGTGATGTACGGGTGGCGGGAGGAACTTTTTAAAGTATTTAAAAGAATGACTGATACTACCTCATGTTTTTTTCCATGTCAAGTCATTAGACAACACATGACTTAAATTACAAATTATATTACTATTCAATTGGCGAGCGATACTAATGGCCAGTCTTGTGATTTCACGATTTTTTTAAAGACAAAAAATGACAAATTTGCGACTGTACTAACCTCAATTATTCAGTAGGCGCGTCCTCTGCTGGTGATTTGTGGTGCTGCATCAATTCCAGATATTTCTGAATGTAGGACAAGTTTTGAACCAAATAAACTAGACACACGGAGCCAACTTTGACTACTCTATTTTGAACAAGTTATTTGAGTCTTCGTAGCTTTATGATCAACTGTTTAGACCGGAAGCCCGTCAATATGGCGGTTCGTCCACTTCCGTCAAACGATTGTTAGCTCCGCCCACTTTGACTCGTTGAGGATTGAGGTTGAATTTTCGACGTTCTATAAAGTGTTACAAAAACAGAGCCCGACATCCTAAATAAATAAAGCTGTCAAGGATTATTTTACATTTAAAAATCAACGAAGAAAGAAAAGAAAAACTAGACGCATGGAACCCGTGTGGGCGAAGTCAAATGTCCAAAACCCCAAAACGTGACAACACAAACAGGGAATTTTATTTTGTTTAAATCAGTTCCATTCTTCAACATAGTCATATAGAAGTCCATTTTTAATAGATATACATTCACCAAACCTTCCTCACGCGGACAATCTTGATATACAATATTTTGCGTCCATAATTTCGAGTCGAGCACATTCAAATAAAATGGGAAAAAAGACTCACAGTTCCTTATCGTGTTGCAAGGAATGGCTTTGGGTTCGTTTTGGAAACGTTACAAAAAACACACGAACTTTTCTCGCTATAATCCAGTCGATAAATACAGTGGGATATATACTTATAATTTTTTTTATATAATATGACTTGTTTTTCTTTAATCATTCTGTGCTCAAAGCCAAGCTGTGCTGCAACCATTGACGATGATTGTGTTCACACACACACATATATATATATATATATATATATATATATATATATATTTTGTAAGTTTCATTCATCATCACTTATTGAATTTTTATTGTGCATGTGTGTAGCTCTCATGAAGTTATAGGGATGGTTGCCATGGTAACCAGTCACGATGAACGACAAAGTGACACAACAACAGCAAACAAGTTTCCTCCTCTTCAGTGTGAATATGTATGTGCATGTGTGCGTGTCTATTCAACGAAGGAAGGAAGAAAGAAGAGAAAAGGAAGAAGACAGATGGGAGTTTAGAAGTTGAGCGTCTCGGACATCATCTTCCACCAGTCCATCAGCTCCTCCCTCTCCTCCTCCTTGCGCTCCATCAGGGATTCCAGCTCAAAGTCCACCTGTGCGAAAAACAGATTTTTTTCATGCAAAATTTAATGATGTTTTTATATGTTTTTTTGTTTCCGTACCCTGGTGGCGGGGCTGTGCGGAACCGCCACCTTCTTGATGACGCTCAGGTAGCCCGGAGCCGAAGCGGCCACCTTGTAGTTCCCGGGAGTCAGCAGGCGCCAGTAGTCGCCATCTTTAGCTGGGGGGGAAACAATTCAACTATTGCAGTTTGCAGGTTGCAATACCACACGCGGCCACAAGGTAGAGCAGTGAAATCTTATAGGTCAAAACACCAATCTGAAATCATAGCCCTACTTTGAAACCCTAATTCCAGTGAAAAAAAAATGGAAGTTTTAAGACCTAATCCGACACCCTTTTTATGCTTTGAAAGCCCATTCAATCCTGCTTTGAAACATAAAACCCACTAAACCCTAAAACCCTGATCATAAATTAAAATTAAAACCCTAATCACAGATTAAAAGTAAAACACTAATCGTAGATTAAAACATCTATTTGAAACCCTCAACCGAATTTGAAACTCTGCTTTGAAATCCTAACAGTGGTTTAAAACATCACTTTAAAACCTTAACTCTAGTTTGAAATCCTAATTTGTAAGTCTGTTCTTAGTCTGAAACACCTCTATGAAATTGTAACCCCGGTTCAAAACCCTACTTTGAAACTTTCACACTAGTTTGAAGCCCTTACCAAAAATTGAAATTTTAATTTGAAACTAGACCTATAGTTTAAAACCCTACTTTGAAAGCCCAACCCTTCTTTGAAACGATGACTCCGGTTTCAAATCCTACTTTGAAGGCCCAAGTTAACACCCCATGACTACTTTAAAAAAAAAACAAAAAAACTTTGAGACTCCGACTTCACTTTGAAACCCTAACCACAGATTGAAACCCTACTTTAAGACCCTAACCTTAGTTTGAAACTCGACCTTAAAACCCTAACCCTAGTTTAAAACCCTACTTTGAAACCTTCACACTAGTTTAAAGTCCTTACCCTAGATTGAAACCCTACTTTGAGACCCCGACCCTTGTTTGAATCCCTGGCTCCGGTTTAGAACCCTACTTTGAAACCCACAGCCCAGGTTAAAACCTCATTTACTTTCAAACCCAACTTTGAAACCCTTACTTTAACTTAACATCCCATTTTGAAACCATGATCCCAGTTCAAAGCGACATTTTGCCACCCTAACTATAGTTTGAAACTTTATCTTAAAACCCTAATTTGAAATCGCAACAGAAAAAGAGAGCAATTGCTTGTAAAGAGTTTCGCCCGGCTACCTGTGGTGACGTCGTGCTCGATGCCCTCCACCGAGATGGTGGCGTTGCTAATGGCGTTGCCCTGCAGGTCTCGCACAAAGCCCTTGACGCCGCGATCAACCTGATAACGGCAAATCGGCGTGGTTTCCATGGCGTCTAAACGCCGACTTAGCGTACGCGGACGCACCTGCTGGATGTAGCTGACCAGCGAGTTGCGGTTCTGCTCCCAGTAGCTCTTGAGCGTGTCCTCGGCGGGGAATTTTTCGCAGCTCAGTTCCAACGTGATCTCGAAGCAGTTGCTGCTCAGGTAGTTGAAGTCCTGCATTCCTGCGACCGCCGCGTTGGCTAGTTAGCCTATTTAGCATGAGCTAAATGCTAAGGCCTCGTATGTCGTATGTTTTAAGCCGCGGTTTTACAACTAGGACCAGATTTCAGCATTTCGCTGCCACGCCACTAAGCTGAAGTAAGTTGAGGACTTTCACGAATACAAAAGCCGCCATGTTCCTTTTTAACCTTCAATGAGGTCATTGCAAATATGCGTAACGGCGTTGCTCACCCCCCGGCACGCTGTACCAGGCGCCCCCGTTGGTGATGCCGTCCTTGAAGCTGGAGTCGTCGTCGTTCTTGCGGCAGGGCGCCCTCTGCGGGTCGGACATGACCGGGTTGTACGCCGAGTAGGCCTTGGCCAGCGACTTGAAGATGGCGTCGTCGGGGCTGGCGCTGTACTCGTGGGCCGAGCCTCGGAGACCGAGAGGACGCTCGTTTTTTTCTTTTTTTTTTCTTTCTAGAAAACGGGATCGTGGCGATTTCACGATCCGAAACGGAGATTTACCGCTGCGGGTTTCGTCGTAGGGGTAGTTGGCCACCAGGTCCCCGCCGTGAAGGTTAGCGGACAGCACGAAGGGGATGTCCACGATCCAGTGGATCACCGCCTTGGTCTCCGGGGCCAGCTACAAATGGAGGTCGCTTACTTCACGTTTGACGTTTACGTTGGAGCTGAACAAGTAACTCATTCAATCCCAAAGAACTATTTTTACGTTTGTTTTTTCACAGTCCTGTCAAACTGAGGGTTTTTTTTTCCAAAATGTTAAAATGTTTTGATAAAAGAGGCTCGAAAAACAGCTGAATTAAAAACTAAGTACTTCATGAAATAAGTACTAAAGTAATCGATTACTTTACTTTCTTTTTTTCAAAAATGTTAAAATGTTTTGATAAAAGAGGCTCTAAAAACGGCTGGTGAATTATAAAATAAGTACTTCTCGAGTTAAGTACTAAAGTAATTGATTACTTTACTTTCTTTTTCCAAAAGTTTGGCTCAATGAATGTCAAAAAATGGCTGACGCCGAACGCAATAAGTACTACAGTAATCGATTAAGGTCCGTCAAATTTGCCGTTTGGCGACAAGTAGCAAGACGGCGGGCAAAACCGGATGGAGTTTGCCGCTTGTAAAAGCCCCCCACCCACCCACCTTGGTATTTTCATCCACAGACTTCTTTATGTTTTGCAGCAGATGGTTGTTGGCTCCGCCCTCTCGCTCGTTGAGATAAACGATCCGGTCCAGGTCGGGGAAGTTGCGGTTGAGGTCCACCCCCTGGGCGTTGGTGCGCCCCACGAACCAGTCCTTCATCTCCCCGGGCTGAAGGCGAAAAGGGCACGGCCGGCTCAGGCGCTCGTCGCAAAACCCGGGCCGGCCCGACCCGGCTCACCTGCGAGGCGGCTTTCTCGAACCCGTCGGGGTTCATGGAGGGCATGAGGTGGATGCGCGTGTTGTGGATCAGGTCCACGATGGTCTCGTTGCCCTGTTGGTACTGGTTGCACAGGTACTGCGCCAGGTAGACCAAAAGCTCCCGGCCCACCGCCTCGTTGCCGTGCATGTTGCCGATGTACTTGAACTCCGGCTCGCCTGCGCCCGCAAACGCGCGCTCGTCACTACTTTGTGCTTCGGCTGGCTTACGGACAAACTTCAAAACAAACAAACGATTTTTCACTCCTTTGCTAGTTAGTCTGTCTGTTGGTTGGTCGGACAATTCATCAAAAAGTCCTTTGGTGGGTCTGTAGATCGTTTGGTTGCTAAGTTGGTCAGTCAGAAAGTTACGAGGTGCGTTAGTTACATGGTTAGCTAGTCAACTGGATCATCATTTAGAAACATTAACGGTCGGTCAGTCAGTCGCATAAATATGTCAGTTAATATGCTGGTCAATTTATCAGTTAGTTAGTTAGTTAGTTAGTTAGTTAGTTAGTTAGTTAGTTAGTTAGTTAGTTAGTTAGTTAGTTCGTTGATTGGTACGTTGGTTGGCCACTAGTTCAACATCAGTTGATCGGTTAGTTGCTCAGTTAATTTTCAGTTAAAACTTAAGTTAGTTAGTTAGTTAGTTAGTTAGTTAGTTAGTTGGTACGTTGGTTGGCCACTAGTTCAACATCAGTTGATCAGTTAGTTCAGTTAATTTTCAGTAAAAACTTAAGTTAGTTAGTTAGTTAGTTAGTTGATTGGTACGTTGGTTGGCCACTAGTTCAACATCAGTCGTAGTTCAGTTAATTTTCAGTTAAAACTTAAGTTAGTTAGTTAGTTAGTTAGTTAGTTAGTTAGTTAGTTAGTTAGTTGATTGGTACGTTGGTTGGCCACTAGTTCAACATCAGTCGTAGTTCAGTTAATTTTCAGTTAAAACTTAAGTTAGTTAGTTAGTTAGTTAGTTAGTTAGTTAGTTGATTGGTACGTTGGTTGGCCACTAGTTCAACATCAGTCGTAGTTCAGTTAATTTTCAGTTAAAACTTAAGTTAGTTAGTTAGTTAGTTAGTTAGTTAGTTAGTTAGTTAGTTAGTTAGTTAGTTAGTTAGTTGATTGGTACGTTGGTTGGCCACTAGTTCAACATCAGTCGTAGTTCAGTTAATTTTCAGTTAAAACTTAAGTTAGTTAGTTAGTTAGTTAGTTAGTTAGTTAGTTTTTAAGTCTGGTAGTCATTTAATCAATTAAAGGTTATTTTGATGGTTCTAGTTAGTTATTTCATAAAGTAGTAACAGAGATCACTTAAATTAGTCGGTTAGTTAATCAGAAAGTTGATTATTAGGTCAGTTTGTCAATCTGTCACTTTATTGGTCAGTTGGTTAGTCAGTCAGCTAGCTATTTAGGTCAGTGAGTGAGTGAGTGAGTGAGTGAGTGAGTGAGCGAGCGGGCGAGCGAGCGAGCGAGTGAGTGAGTGAGTGAGAAAGCGAGCGAGCGAGTGAGTGAGTCTTGGTTAGGTTGAGTTGGTTCGGTGAGTTGGGTGCTTGGTTGATTGTTTAGCTTGTCAAAATCAATAAATTTAGATTACACAAGATTACACAACTATACATTGATCATCAGCACAAAATGACAATATCGATGCACCTGAGTGAATCCGATTTCTAAATAAGTGTTTGATGGCAATTCTGTCATTTATCGCAGAACAACAGAACAGTCACAAATGACAACACACACACACACACACACACACACACACACACTAATGATTGTATCCGGCAGTGACACACTGACTCATCAGCGGAAAAGGTTAAATGGGATTAAACGTCACAGCCGGGAAATCCATGTGGGCCATCATCTTACGCATACACACACACATGCACACTAACACACACACACACACACACACACACGCACTCTTCACCGTTCTGCTTTCAGCACGAGCTCTTTAACTGAAGCCCCTATCACACTGTAAAATACGATTTTTTTCACCTTTCATTTATACATAAATAACACTAAGTGGCAGCAAAAACGAGGGAAAAAAATACAGTAACAAACATCTTTGTAAAGCAGATATTTGGGATGGCGATGACTGAATGCAGTGTTGCAAAAACCAATGAATACCGTCTCTTTATATAGGCTACCGTCTGCGTCAAAGGGACTGGCGGTGACTGTGTGAGTTTTGGAAGTCTTCACAAATAATAAGTAAGTCCCGGCGGCTTCTAGGGCAAGAAACACGCACACACACACACAAACAGAGAACATCTGGCGCTCGCTCAGGTTATTTTTGAAAGCTTTCAATCTGGCAATCATTATGACTGGCTGCTAATGATTTCAAGGCTGCAATTAAGTCTTTACGTGCCCGTGTGGGTTCAATGGTTTCGGGGACCTCAAAAACTGCGGATATAAAAAGTCTACACACCCCTAGTCAATGTCATGTTTTTAGATCTAAAGAGAATGAGCCTACAGGAAGACGTTTCAAAACAAGGGTTCAACTTTATAAAAAGTTCAAATCAATAGAAAGTAACATTGCTGGCATATAATAAGAGACTCGGGACACCAGCGCTGTAAAACGTTATCGCGACCCGTGATGTCTCCCGTATTTGTTACAGTTTGTCATGCATTTTTATCATTTATTAACGTGCCATCTTGCCCACAAACGAGACAATAGTTTTTTGCACGGATTTTTTCTGTGGTCTTACACTTTTCGCGCCTGACGTTGGCGTTGTTAGCATGTCGTTGGAAATTTAGCAATGACATCACACTGGAAGCACTTTGCATGACCCCAAACTAGACTCAAGTCAACTTACATGCTCAGAACAGTCCAAAAAATATATATATATATTATTGCGCCTGTGGATTTGTAAATGATGCCTGGGAAATATCAACTAAAACCGTACAAATTAAACCTCCTAAAAAGGTGTCTCTCTCTGCACTTGTCACCAGCACACCAGCACCATCTTGAGGTAAACAAGTGAACTGCGTTATATTATCTACTGCTACAATTAATAGAATGAATTTAATAGGTTTAGAAGCATTTTTTTATGATTCTTTACATGATATAGTTTGACTATTCTGCACTGATGTAACTGTAATATTTATTTCTTATTGTTTTTGATGCATTTTTATCATTCAATAATATTCATTTAAAGGGTTTGGGAGTATCTCTAGGGGCTTTTATTTACATGTAAAAAGCGCTGGCATGTGTTGCATGCATCAGGTGAGTCCGCTCTTTACTGACGTGTGATTTTATACGCGGCAGCTGGTCATTATGGTTTCCGCGGCGATGACAGAACGACGTCATCGGGGAGGAAAAAGAGGGAGGCTGAAGGGCGGGGGCCCCGAGTTGCCATAGCAACCACGAAAGGGCAGAGCGGGTTGTTAGGTGACTGGCAAAAACACGGCGCTTATGCATACTAAAGTGGCCGCTAGCAAGCGAATCGATTGGACCCGAGACGGCCTTGAGACGTACGAGAGCTGGGACGGAAGCCTGGAAAAACAGAACTTTATCTGCTGTCCTCCTGTGACCCAGCCTATTCATTTGTGTCCATTGTTGCGTCCGTTTTGTCTCAGCAAGACAGCAATTGCATCCCACGCAAACATTAGATATAATTGGAAAATCCAGGATGTCCTCTTCTCAGTACAAGAGGACTCGGAGGAGTAGATGAGTCAAACAAATGTCCGCCAGTGTGGACGCAAATACATCGGCTGGGTTTTACCCCTTTTGCTTTGGGACTTATTCAGTCCCGAAGACCAATTTTTGAAGAGTCCAGACATTCAATCTCCATTACTTCGGTGTTTAATTACCTGAAGTAAAAGTAATTGAGTACTTAAGTAAGTAATCAACATTACATAAAGTAACGAATAATGCAGTACTTCATAAACTAAAGCATAGATTCCTTTAGTACTTTGTTTGCTAAAGTAATCCTTAGTGCTTGCTTACAGATGTACGTGATTACCTTAGTACTTAAATAACGTACGTAATAGATTATTTTAGTGCTTAACTACTTGAAGTAATCAATGCAGTAATTAAAATCTAGGTACCTAGGTACTTCATTACTTTAAGTAACTCATTATTTTGGTGCTTGATTACCTAAAGTAATCAGTTGCCAATAGTACATACTTATTTATGTACTTGATTAGATTAGCATTTAGTTACCCTAAGTAATAGATTATTTTAGTGCTTAATTACCTGAAGTAATCCAAGCAGTAATTAATATCTATGTACTTGACTACCTCAGCACTGATATGAATTACTTTGACGGTTGATTACCTAAAGTTATTAAGTACTTTAGTGCTTCTTGACCAAAAGTAATGAATTACTTTAGTACTGTATTTCCTGAGTACGTCATTACCTGGGTCATTATTTAGCCAAAGAATGGCACGCTCCTGGTAGTGTGACGTGACATGTTGAATTTTTGAGATGTTGTCATAATCTGGGTGAAATTTCAGGTCCCTATTGTCTTCTGTGCACGCTTTTCCTATGACTTTGATGTAAAGATCAAAAGAGTGGACGAAATACCGCACAAGGGTTAATTTTGACCATTTTGGGTCATTTTCTTTCACATCATTCTGGAAGTATTTTACCCAAGTGATGGCGGACTCCTGGTAGTATGAGTGGCAGCGCCATGTTGAACTTTGACATGTCACAATCTGGATCAAATTTCAGCTCCCTGGTGTCTTCTTTCTACGCTTTTCCTTTGAAGCGAAATGCCTTTGACGATCAAGGAATCAAAGGATCGCACAAGGATTAAATTCATGTTTATAGTTGGGAATTTGTCCACTCGCTAGCAAATTTGGAGCAAGCGTAACAAACTAAAAGGACGCCAAGCGTTGAGCCCTTTTGATTCGTCCACAGAGCGTCAACATGCTACGGTTAAATCCCAACATCAGAGCATGTAGTACACTGCTGAGGCAGTCACGTAATGGCACAGATGGCAGCTTCCAGGTGGGCGGTGGGGGAAGATGGGGGGGGGGGGGGGGGGGGTTGTGGCCAGCGGCTCCCGCTCTCTCCCGAGACGGCCCCCGAGCCAACCGCGAGCCGGCGGCGGGCTCAGCGCCCTAAGCCGATCTGTTGCCATGGCGACGGCTATTTCCGCCGCCGCCTTAGGCGGGCACCTTGAGGGGAGCTCGAAAAAAAGATGGCGGCTCTGTTTTTGTTGCAGTCATGAAACATCTGCTAGTAATAGACTAAAAAAAGCTACACCATGCTGCTGATTTTTTTTTTATATAGAACTTACTATCAGTGTTTCTGTATTATTTGTAAAGAATAAAAACACAAAACATTCCTGTTTACTTCTCTAGAAATGCTAAATATGCCAATGCATGAAGAAAAATGGCAAAAAATTGCCACTTTATGTTTGTTTTTTTTTGCTCTAACTCATTACACGCCGTAAAAAGTTATCAATTCAGCAATTACACTTTATTTGTATGTAGTTATTAATATACTATGTATGTACATTATACAGAGGTACTTACAAAATTAATTAGTTCCAGAAGTAACTTTGCCAAGGAAAAACTTTCCTAATAAGAAACGTTTTTCACATGTAAATAGAATAATCCCTTCCAAGCACCCAAAAATCATTCTCAGCTAAATTATGAAAATGCATCAAAAAAGGTAACAAATACATTATAGAACTACATTAGTGCATAATATTTTAAAATGTGTTATGCAAAAACGCTCCTAAACCCTTTAAATTCATCATATTAATTGTAGCAGTTGACAATATGAATGCAGTTCACTGGTTTGCCTCGAGATGGTGCTGGTGTGTTGGTGATGAGTGCACCTTTTTAGGACTTTTAATTTGTATGTTCTTATTTGACATTTCCAGGGATCCAGGAGCAATGATACTTCTTTTTGGAGTCATTTGCACATGTAAGTTTAGTTTGGGGTCATGCAAATGCGTCTTGTGGGATTTCATTGCTAAAGTGCTAACGGCGTGCTAACAGCGCTAATGTCAGCCGCAACAGCCCAAAGTATCTTACATATGTGTTTTCATGTGAATATGTACAATGTTAGACGTAGCTAACGTCAATTTGATGTTTGTTAGTTCCACGGCGTAAATTGTTGGTGGGAAGCGTGGATGAAACGAGTAAAGATAAAAAGTGGAAGACCACAGTGAACATCAATGCAAAAAACGATCGTCTCATTTGTGGGCAAACCGACATATTAATAAACTATGAAAATGCATCACAAACTGTAATAAATACAGTAGAAATGACTGCTTGCTTATGTTAATTCGTCTTGTAAATTTGCTGAAAGTTTGGATCATTTGCTTTCTGAAATGTTCATTTGTTTCGGCTTTTTTCCATTGGTCTGATGAAACGTCAATTTATTTCGAGTTTTGATCATTTGTTCTCTGAATTGTAATTTTGTTCCTGCTTTTTGTTCATTCGTCTTTTTAAATGTAAAGTTCTGAAATGTAAAGATGTTTCCCAATTTGTTTAGTACCCTATTTAACACCCTACCAACTAATTGAACTGCTGCAATGACTAAAAAAAAATGCTATTGAAAAAAAAACGGGTTTCGGTGGATCCATGAACTGATCGATTGATTATTTTTTATGATTGACTGTGATCACGTCTTTTCGAGGGTGGCACTAATCATTGATTTGCAAAGGACAAATCGTTTCGTGAAAAGAAACGCTGCACCTGCTCGCTTTCACAATGGCGCAGCCTGAGGCTTGTTTGAACTCACAATCACGACCGCCGATCTGCATCTAGCTGCAAAATGGCGTCTTCTTCTCTTACACTCGCTCTCTCTCTCTTTTTTTTTTTTTTTAATTTCTGCTGATGATGATAAAATGGGCTTTTACGCACGCCTTAACCAGCGCGTGAATACATAACGGCACCCAGATCGCTGTGCGCCCCCCAAAAAAACAAGAAAAAGAAAAAAAAAATGTACCGACCCGGTTCGTGCGCCCCGGGGTTGTCGGACATCTCGAGGACGAGAAGCTCGCGGCCCTCGAAGCTCTCGCCGATGGTGTAGATGCGCGTGATGGTGGGACATTGCAGCCAGACGGACACCAAAGCTTTGCGCAGCTCGTCGTAGCGATGATACTCGAAGGAAATCTCGGCGTCCGCGCAAAAGGCCAGCATCAGCAACAAAAACGCCTTCATGGCCGCCGTGTGACGCTTGGAGCTGGAGGACGAAGAAGATGTAGATGCTCCGCTCGGAATAAATGGGCGCTGCTCGCTTCTTCGTCCTACGCTTTTGTGCTCGACAAGGATGCGTACCTGAGTGACGATGAGTCAAGTTAGCGGTTAGGGGGAGAGGAGCACATCCGCTTGGTTGGCGCGGCCTTCAAAATAAAAGCAAAGAAATGACGCGCTTCCATGTAACCTTATGTAACGTTTAGATCGTTATTCAGATTGAAAACGCACTATAAGTTGTAAATAAATGTGTTATAGCCAACCAACATATATTTTAGATATGTTCGTAGGTCTAGGAATCATCAAAGGTAGGCAACTTACATTTTTTTGCTGCTCCGTCATTGGTCAGAGCCCCGCCCCTTTTCCGTCATCATCGGTGTGTAATTTTTTTGAGAGACACAATTGGAATCTTCGGTCCCGTCGGTCCGTCGATGTATTTTTGCCGAACCTTCCGCCTCAAGATAGTGCTGCACGATTATGGCTAAAAGAATAATCACGTTTATTTTGGTCAATATCGAAATCACCATTATTAATCACGTTTATTGATCATGTTTGGTCTAACGTGTCTATTTATTGCCCTTTTTTTTGCAGTATATAAACAAGGTTACAAGAATTGATACTTACAAAAAATAATAATAAGAGTAAAATTAATAAATAATAAAACACATGGCACACGGGGCACCACGGCTAATTTACTTGCTGAGTGAAAACCAACAAAGAAAAATGAAGCCTACTGACAACCAAGCACTTTTAAGCAAATTTTGATCAATCGATCCGTCAAAGTGTCATTTTTGGTCATTTCAAACTGAATTTATTTCAAAATTTTCAAAATGGTACTAAATTGACTGCTAGCGCTGTATATATTAGGAATTGGGTGAGAAACCTAATGCCATTTCACATTGGTAAATAATTTATAAGATTGAGAAAAGCAGAGGCTTTTGTCATGCAAACATGTGGAAAACCTTGCCCCCTGGGGGTAATTGATTGATTTCATATGTGGGTAGCTGGCTTTTTAAATGGTATTATCATTGAGGATCATCTTAATTAAAATTAAATAATTAACATTTGATTAAGTGTGTAGCCCTGACTAAAGGGCGACATTTGACTTTTTTATTTTCTGGTCCGTCATTCGTCGGGCGATGCTCTACTTCTGTCTGCAATCATACAAATTATTTTTTCTGTTTTAGATATATATTTATATTTAAAGTTAACACCATGCTACAGTTACACAGTATGTGTGATTCAAAATACTGATAAAACTTTCTTTTTTCGGGATGAAAAACGCTTCATGTCAAACCTTAAAAGGGCATGAGACTTTCCTCACTTCCTGTTTGGAAGCTGCTGCTGCATGCTGACCTGACACAACAATCCGTGCATGTGTGCGCAAGATATGCCTGCAGGGGTGTGTCCTCGGTGCAGTGGTGGACATAAGAAACAAGAGCAACACTATTTTCAATACCTGCAAAAAGATATACATATTTTTATTCCAATACAAACACACAAAAGGCTTTCTTCATAGTTCAGATTATATATATATATATATATATATATATATATATATATATATATATATATATATATATATATATATATATATATATGCACATGGTGATGAAAAGACAATTTTGCATGAATTAGCGAAATTGTTACTCTTTTGCTAACCAAAACAGCAGTAGTCAAAAGGATTTTTGAACAGATTACAGCGCAGTCTAAAGTGTGTTTCTCATGCAGCAGTAAAAAGATATGTTCACCAGGGAGTAAATTTGACCTTGGTTGGTAACCAAAACAGCAGCACTTACAGGTGCACGCATACTTGTTTTGGCATTTGAAAATTCAGATTTTTAACAGTTGTTTCCTGAAAAACTCACCATGTGTTTTTTTTTTTTGGCCCAGGCTTTTCAAGTCCAAAACTATGTTACTTCGGCGCCCTCTAGCGGCATCTTGGTGCCAAGGAAGAATAGTTGATGTAAGAAGGGCTGAGCTTCAGGGCTAGAAAAGCACAAAGTACTGCAAAATAGTCATATCCCCTGCCTTTTATTTATATGTTTATACCTGTAAGGATTAAGAGACCATAAATTACGTTAACCATTGGAAGCTTTCCTAAATAATCAGACGATTAATGATCCTATTTTCGAATATGCTGAATATCAGCCCCAAAAAATCCACATTGGTCAGGTCTTACTAAACAATATTTAAAGACCAAGCAGCAGCCATAAAAAAAGAGCATATTGATGTTTGTATTTCTGGCCAAGCACAATACACGCACGGCAAAAAAGGCATCAATCGGGCTTGAAACCGGTTCCGATTCTGCACGTTGCGCTGTTTTTACCGCATCTTCTTATCCTCTCCTTGTTTCTGCATGTACTTGTTGTACTGGTTGTCCGTGTCAAACAGCTTGTCCCACCAGGTGAAAGTGGAGGAGTAGTTGCCCACAAAGTTCATGTGGTGGAAGTCGTGGAAGCGGGCGCCGGCGTAGAACGGTACCAAGTGCAGCGGGTTGACCGGGACGTCGTAGCCGCTAGGAACGGCAAAACAATTGAGGTGATTTCTGGGCGTGTGCGAATGAGGCCGGCGTCGCTCGTGCCTCATCTTGGGGAAAAGGTGCGAGGTTGTGGTCTGACGAGTACCTGTGCACGTCGATGGTCTCCAGCAGGCGCACGGCCACCCAGGCCCACAGGAAGAAGACGTGGTTGCAGAAGATCATGATGCCGATGAAGAAGCCCGCGCCCAGGATGACGGTCTCGGCGGGGTGGGCGTATTCGGCCTGCATGCCAAACGGCGCCTGGCGGACAGAAGATTCAATTAAAAAAGAAGGCGACAGCGGCTTAGTGCGGTCGCTGGATTTTCTGCGCGTGTTAAGACGACTCACGGTGAACTCGTGGTGGACTTTGTGGATGTACTTGTAGATCCTGCGGTGGTGGAGAAGTCGGTGGAGGAAGTAGTGCCAAGCGTCTTCCACTATGGCGCAGCCCAAGCACTGAGCCATGATGTACGGCCTGGACGCGCACACGTGTTTGTTTCGTTCAAAAGAAAGCATTGAAAGAAGACGCTAGGGAGCTGAAATTTCACTTAGCGAAAACGTGTCAAAATTCAACATGGCACCACCACTTAGTTATCACAATAGCAGGAGTGTGCCATCCCTTGGGCTAAAATACTACGAGAATGATGTGCATGAAAATAACCCAAAAATGGTCAAAATGAACCCTTGCGAAGGTATTTTTCAGAGGCATTTCACATCAAAGGGAACGCATTGAAAGAAGACGATAGGAAGCTGAAATTTCACCCAAATGGTAACGTGTTCAACACGGCACAACCACTTCATCACACTACTAGGAGTGTACCATCTCTTGGCTAAAATGACGTTTTCTCATGTCAAGTTTGCAATCAGAGCCACAACAAAGAAAACAAACGTACACGCGGCGTGCAAATATCAACGTGACCTTTCGCACGACACTGACCATCGCGGCATGGAGTCCCAATCGTAGGGGATGTTGAAGAACTCGGTGAAGTAGTAGGTGCCGCAGATGAGGGGAAGTTGGATGAAGAAGTGATTGAAAAGTAACATCTTGAAGCACCGCCACTGCTTCTCCCATGTCTCGGGTTTGTCCTGCGCACATATGCACAAAGTAATACCTTGCGCAATCACAGAAACACGGCAAAAAGAATAACATCCATGAAAGATTTCGGAGGCAAAAAAAAAAAAAAAAAAAAAATCGCTGATCAAGAATATTAATTTAACAACAACAACAAAAAGTCAACACCGTATCATGGTCTGGGGCCGCTTTGCTTCATCAGGACCTGGACTGTACTCACTATTGCGACGCTCTGCCGCCATCTTGTGGAATCTATACGCAATGACAATTGAGAGAAGGAACACACACTGACCTGCTGGATCTTGTACTTCTGCATGAAAGGTAGGAACTGGAAGAGGAAGCCAGGGAGGCAAAAGAGGAAGTAGATCAACTCGTGCACGATGAGCGAGCCCCAAGTGGCGATCTGGAACTTGGTGTAGTTGTCCAGCATGTAGTCCCAGGCGTGCTTGAACGGGGGCTGCAAGGGGTTGCCGGGCAAGAACGCGTCCACATACTCTGCCGCCAGGTAAGCGGAGCTCAGGATGTTTGCCGTACCGTTCACCTCCATGACTGAAACGCAGAGAGATTGTAACTAACTGCACCTTCTTCAGAATGCTGCTAGTAGTGGAATGGCGTGTTTGAAAAAGAAAAAAAAAATACTGTAAGGGGTCGGCGAACCCAAAAGGTCTAACCGCTCTTGATTTAGCCAACACACGAGCCAAAATGTTATCTCGATCACGTAAACAGATGTAATAGTCACCGTACAAAATACACAAGGAAAAAAATCCCTATTTCCAAATGAGATAACATGACAAAAATGACCTTAAGTACACATAGGAAATGCGAACTATTGTGCGTACGTTTGTTATCACACTGCTCTGATAAGATGTCAATTCATTTAACATTGTGCCGTATCATTACATAAAATACATTTTTTGTTGCCGTAATTTTAAGTCGTTGCTGTTCAACTTTTTTTTTTTGTCTGTAGACGATTACCATAATCAATATTGTTTTCGCGATTCGAATTAACACAGGATATATGAAAAGAAATCATGTAGATTTGACTTCTGGAGAGACTGTGGACAAGAATGTACTAAAAAGTGTATTACAATGTAAACAAAATAGTGCTGTGCGTGAATACATTAATTTCTTTAGTTACAATAAAAAGAGTTTAAGAAATGAGTGACGTCAGATTATAAGATCGTTTTCTCTTCAAATGAAAAGTTGCCATTTCGTCCGATATTTAACGACTGTAATGTACAAATGCATATTTCTATCGTACGTAAAATTAACCATTACATCGTAATGACTTATTTCAACCTAACGTGAAATTCTTGCACTAGTTAACGACCCGTTTGCGCATTATGCAGCAAATAATAACTTTTGAGAAATTCAAGCTTAAAATGGTACCTTCCTGCTTAACTAAAACGGTTCGTGGTTTTTGCCGTTAACGACGCCATTTTATGTTTTGCTACACTTATTGAACGTTAAATAAACGTTGAAAAGTTGAGCTGTCATCTTAGAATTATTGAAACTCACCTCGACACTTTCTTCAGCAGTGTGTGTTTGTGTGTGTGTGTGTGTGTCATTTACCTGGTGTCTTCGCGAGTCAAGTAGCCGTGCGAACGGCTTTCCGATTGGTCAGTGTAGAGAGCATACCGACGTCACGGAAACGAGCGGAGGCTCTGATTGGCCGGCGACATGAAGCGATGATAGTAAGACTGAGAATCTCCACAGCGACAGCCAATAAGAGGCCGGTAAACGGCTTTCACAAGTTTCTGATAGGTCGGGAGGTTCCGCCTAATAAATACGCAATAGACACATGGTAAATCGTGAACGTTCATAAATGTCCAAAGAATAATCGCATTATTTGATTAATAGCCCAAATTTCATAAAAAAAAGTGGTTGGAGAACTGGAAATATCAGAAACGAGAAATATGTGGGGAAAAAAACTTTAGGAAAATGTCCTTTTTAGCATTTTTTTTAAATGTGGAAAAAGTCGATTCAAGACTTTTTTTTTCAGATAAAAAGGCACCTTTAGAAGAGTTGGTAAAAATTGTGAAACAACAGATCATGTTGCACAAGTGTGCACACCCTCTGAATCCTGGGGCTATGAACATGTATACATAAATTCCTTCTGAATAAGTGATAGCACACACAGAAAAGAGCTCGCATTAATCCCAGATCAAGTTCAGACGTTCTAGTCCAGCGGTTCTCAACATCTTTTCAGTGATGTACCCCCTGTGAAATATTTTTTCGGCCAAGTACCCCTTAATCAGTGCAAAGCATCTTTGCTTTAGAAAAAGGAAAAAAAAAAAAAAAACATGCCATCAGTGTCTGATTTATTCAACTTTAGACTCTTTCAAATTTAATTTGTATTAGTCCACAAAAAAATAGTAAACCTAATGTGTCCTATTTTGGATCATAGAAATTATAGGGTTACAGTAGAGATCTGCTCACAAAAAAAATAATTCTCTTAATTATTAATAAATATTTGTCCATTAAAAAAAATCAACATAAAGTGTCAGACCTGTTCTCAAAAAGAAATAATTATAAATAAACATTTGTCCACTGAAACATATTCAAAATAAAGCCTCGTGTTTTGGGATTACAAGAGGGATCTCTTCACAAAAATAATTCATTAACAAAATTATTAATAAATATTTGTCAACATCAACTATCAGACTTGTTCTCAAAAAGAAATAATTACACATAAATATTTGTCCACAGAGAAATATTCAACTTAAAGTGTCCTCTTTTTGGGGTCATAATAGAAATGTGGTCCAAAAAAAAAATGAACTAGACAGGTAACGAGTGGTGGCACATGACAAGTTGGGTCCAACCATTCTAGTATGGGGAAGAATCTAGTGTTTTACAAAAATGAATTTGAATAATCCACCGAACATAAAATTTGTTTTATGAACTTACATTTTCCTGAAACAATTAATTCAATGATCGTTTTTATAGGATGTTTACGTTTGTTTCATTTCAAATCTTGAGTACCCCCTGAAGTTCCTTCAAGTACCCCCGAGGGGTAATAGCACCCCATTTTAGAACCACTGTTTTGAAAGTGTATGCCATCTTCTTACAAAAAAAAAAAAAAAAAAACTTGAGAGGCGAAAAAACACAGCACAATCCATTTAAATAGTTTACTGATTTGGCAAAACGTTTTAAAAACAGATCACTGAATGTCATTTCACAGCTTTTCTTTTTTTAATACAAGAAGCATATAATTTAATAATAATAATGCTCTAGAAAACATGTAAATGTGAAACATATCCAAAGTCCATAAGCCTACACGACGAAAAGAATGCGGCAAAAGCAGTCACCAAAGGGGAGGGGGGGGGGGGGGGGGGTGCAAAGAGTTTGGTCACTTTCTGGATTCAGGGAAGATGTAAAACTGGCACATTCATAAAATGTCATGTTACGGGGTTAGTCTGTCAGGGAGATGAGCTCGGGGGGAGCGCATGCAGCGAGCAAACATGGCTGCCGGACAACAGTAAAGCATGTGCGATGCTGAATGTCCCTCTCAAAACAAGAGCTAGCTAGCTAGCTAGCACCCCTTTTTAGGCTGGCACCTGTTTAGCAACCTTCTAAGGCTTTTGGTCTTCATGTTCCTTACAGCAAAAAAAAAAAAAGTCTCTGTCAAACAAATGTATTTTTTTTTGTGTGTGTGTGGGGGGGGGTTATACTTTTTCTTCTTGAGAAAACCATTGCATTTGTAGAGATAAATGGTCATGTCTTAAAGGGACACTGTGTAAGGTTTAGACCGTTTTTCATTAATAAGGAATAAATGATGTTAAATGTTAAAAAATTGCAAATAAATGTGTTCTTAACATCCAACAGTTATGTTTAAATATAATTGTAGGTCTAGTTAGCATTAAATTATATTACAGGGGGGGCAGTTCTCTTGAAGCTGCCATGTTTGTTATAAGTACGGTCAATGGTAAATGCTGCACCAGCCGCACCTCCTGCTGTCCGTAATGAAAAACAATCGAAATCTTACACAGTGTCCCTTGAAGGGGGAAAAAAAAAAAAAAACCCAAACATCAAAATGCCAGAGTTGTTTGAGTGAAAATTTGGATTAAAAAACATTCTAGAGCACCGGTGTCAAACTCAAGGCCCGGGGGCCAGATCCGGCCCGCCACATAATTTCCTGTGGCCCGCAAAACGCTGATTTGATTTATAGTTTCTGTCTAAAATACCAAACTTGCAATTTGTCTTTAACTTTAAAAAATTGGGGGGGTAATTTGGGGGTTGTTTTTACTAATATGAAAGATGTGAATTCTCATCCATGGCACCGTGGCTCAGAGTTTGACACCTTGTTCTAGAGTAACATATTTTTCTGCAAAGTCCTTTTATTTTTGCATACTATTGGAAAACCTTTGAGGCACAATTTTATTTATTGTGAAAAAATGTTTGTCTAGGGTTAGAGTTGGAAAAAAAACATTATTGTAGCAAATTTGGGGGAGGTTGATTTATTCCTCAGAAAAAAGCAAATTTTCATTTAAACAAGACAAGTAAAAAATCTTTAAAAAGTTATGAGGTGAAGTTGTAAAAAAATTGAGGGACATTTTGAGGGGAAAAAAAAAAGCCAATTGGTGTTTTTTTTGGTGTTTTTTTTTCTTTTTTCTCGAGAAACAAAATGACAGAAAAAGTCCTATTTTTGGTGGGAGGGGAAAAAGTTGTATATCAAACCGGCAACGTTAATATTGGTCCCCGACTAACTGCTCTGTTTCGTCCCCGTGTCCATGAAGGGTGCTAAATGCGTTGCGAAAATGAATTAGGAAGCGACCAACTGTCTAACATTCTTGAATGCGCTAAAAAAAGATGAATGCACGCACATTGCATTCATGCAGCCTTAGACTCCAAATGCACACAAACAAACGCGCACACACAAACAGGCTCACAAGCAACAAGGAACCTTCGAAGGCAAGCGCACAAATACAAACACACACGTCAGCGATGAGAAGATTTTTATAGTCCCACTTCAAGCGTAGCAGCCTTCCATCTAACAAACGTTAGCACGTTTAGTAGCTTCATGTCAGTAGTCTTTTGCAGCAGTCCGGCCGCTGTCGCCCCCTGCTGACCAAGCCGGGTCGGGTCGCCCGTCCACCCGCTCGAGTCGGGATTAAAACACAGGTTCAAAACCGTCCCGATGCTTTTGTTAAGTGCGAAAGAAAGAAAAAAAAAAAAAAAGAAATCTTCGCGGTCGCCGACACGATCACCTTTGTCGTCGTGGCCTTCGTCTTGCGACCGGCCGACGTGAGTGACCAACGTGCAAACGTCGCGCGAGACAACGGCAGATCTCACGGGAGAATTCGGCAGGATGCAACTTCTGCTTCTAATCAGCGGCAGGCGGCGCCAGCGGTCATAAGGGCTTGTCGATCACTGTCACGCCTGCGGATTCAAACGAGTCCAAAATTTACAAAAATACTTTTCAAAAGGAAATTTTGACCGTGACGCCGACCAATAGCAGACCAGCGTTGTAGTGACATAAGAGGTGAAGCGTGTATAGACGTATGAGCGCGCACGCAAGCTGACCACCATATTGGCGGTGTCATAAGCTGAAAGAAATGACGTAAAGAGGGGAGAAAAAAAACCCGCCGCGCTCCAAGTAGGAAAGTGAAAAAAAACGCAAGGCAGGGACGTCGTAAACCGGGGGTCCACTGTATTTAGAATGCAATTTTATGATTTTCGGGTAAAAATTTGGACTAGTCTTTGCAACCTGCATTTTCTAATAACCTTTTGGAATAAAACCTATTTCTCATTTTCAACAAATTTTTGAACCTGCTATGCTCCTCGATTTTGAACATTATTATTGTTGGAAATTACAGTAGTACTTGGAAAGTACTTATTTCGACTTGGTACCCTGTGTGAAAACTGGTAACCAATGTTTTACACAAAGTAAAAAAGTGTATTTTGGAGAAAAAAAAAAAAGTGATTGCAGCCCCTTTGTGTGTGATGTTTTTAAGGTCCAACCCACCTGCATAACTGCGTCCTGTGCTCATGCAGCTGGGCAGCAGCGTCCACTTGTCCGAGCCGGGGTTGTAGAACTCCACCGACGCCAAATTGCAGCTGCCGTCGTCGCCGCCCACCACGTACAGCAGATTGTTGACGGAGCACACGCCTGAAACGGACACGCCGCTTGAGATTTTTGCAAGGGAAAAAAAAACATATCCTGCAAATAATTAGCAATTTTTTTCCTTTTTTTCCCCCCTCTTTTTTACTGTATAATGAATGTGCCACCTGCATTCCGGCGACACATGTTCATGTCGGCCACCTGCCGCCAGCTATTGGAGGCCGGGTCAAACACTTCGCAGCTCTTCCTCACCAAGGGGCCGTCATGGCCGCCCACGGCGTACAGCAAACCCTTCAGCACGCCCACGCCTGGTACAGAAGGGAAATTAAACGACTGAAAGGCAAATTACCGTAAGCGGGAGGGAAAGAGGAAACAGCCACCTGCGCCGCTGCGTCGCGTGCCCATCTCGGCGATGTAACTCCACGTGTTGCTTTTGGGGTTGTAGGCCTCCACGGTGCTCAGGCATTGCCTGGTGGCGCCGTCGTAACCACCAACGGCATACAGGACCCCTGACAAACACAAAAATATACAATCGTTTGCTATACAAAATCATTTTATATACGTATACTGTACAGTGGTACTCTTGTAACAAAAAAAAATTCAGCTTACGAAACGCCTCGGCGGGAAAATATTGTCTCGAATAACGAGAGAATTCAAGATACGAAAGGCGACATTGTTGCCTTATAATATGAGAAACGAGACACGAGCGCTGGCGCCAACGTGACTGTCGTCTAATACGTTATCACAACCAGTCATGTCTACCGTATTTGTTAGACTTTGTGATCCGTTTTTATCATTTGTTAATATACCGGTTTGCCCGTTTCATCCCCACTCCCCACTAACAATTTACACCTCAGAGCTAACAAACATCATATTGACATTAGCTTCGGCTAACATTGTACATATTCACATGACAACGCACACTTAACATATCACTTTGGGTTGTCGCGTCTGACGTTCGCGCTGTTAGCACGTCGTTAGCACTTTAGCAATGACATCACACAAGAAGCACTTTGCATAACCCCAAACTAAACTTAATTAAACTTACACGCTCAAAATAATAAAACAAAGTAATACTAAATATTATTATTATTATTATGGAGTTAATGAGTAAATGATCACTGGAAATATTAAATAAAAACATACAACTTAAACGTCCTAAAAAGGTGTCTCTCTCTGCACTCATCACCAGCACACCAGCACCATCTCAAGGCAAACAAGTGAACTGCATTCAGTTTGTCAACTGCCACGATTATTATGATTCATTTAAAAGGTTTAGGAGCCTTTTTTTAAATTATTATTCTTTACATGATATAGTTTGACTATTATGCACTAATGTAATTCCAATATGTATTCTATATGTATCCGTTCTAGGAGCATTTTCGGGGGCTTGGAACGGATTAGGCTATTTACATGTAAAAAGCGGCTGAAAGATTTACGTTACAAAACTACTTCAGGAACGAATGATTTTTTTAAGTAGTAGGCCCACTGTATTCCTTCAAACTCGTCAAAAGTGTTTTGCATCGCATCTTCGCATTACGCTTGGATAGTTTGTCTAAGTTTTACGCTTTGGAAATGGGCAATAGTAGGCTTAAGGAAGCATTTGTCTTGTTTTTCTACTTAAGTGCTGCTTGTTAAATTTTACATTGCAACTTGATAAACTTTGTGAGTGAATACTTACCATTAACAACACCCACTCCCACGCTGCTACGTCGCGTGCTCATGGGCAGCACGTGGAACCACTCATCTGTCTTGGTGTTGTACGCCTCAACGGTGGACAGACCTGCCAAGATGCACGGCAACAATTCTTGTTGTATTATTGTATATTATTGAATTATTGTTGTATTATTATTGTGTTATTACTATTACTGTTTTTTTGTTTTGTTTTATTGCCTACTTTATTATTTGCTCGATTGTGGAATGTAGTCTGGTCGAGGAAGTGAACAGAATAAGAATTTTATTGTGTAGTATTACGACGCATATGACATTAAAACTCTTGAATATTACTCGTAAATGATCTTATGTTTTCTTAGGGTATAACTGCAAATTACACCGTGTAAAATTGATTTTTCAGGAATAGAATGGCGTGATGTAATTGTAAAAATCAGTTTGAAACAAGTTAAATATTTGCATTCAAAATATCTACAAACTGTATTTGAAAACCCAACTCAAATATTTAGAAATTACGTTTTTTTTTAACTTCTATTTTAGTTAAAGAGTAAATACAGAGTAAAAAGTAAATACTGTGATAAAGTCGAGTCTATTGATCTGTTAGTATCCCTGTAAATAGCTAAAATCAATATTTTTAAAAAGTGGGGAACAAATTCCATTCCATTTACATTTAATGTAGTTTAAAAACATCCGAATTGAGCATTTTCAGGTGTAGACAACAAAAAATGTCAAGCCTGTTGAATTCCAGTATTTTAAATCAAGTTGTTCTTCATAAGTATTGAAAAAAATATCTTTTTTTGGCAAACTAAAAAGAAAAAGGCGGTGGCCATGAACTACCAATAGCCCCGAATTGCTTCTGCTCCCCCTTGCACACAAAGCTGACGTAAAAATGAGACCGTGCCTGTGCTTCCGTCAAAGCCTCCAACGGCATACAAAAGTCCGTTGAGAACAGCGGCCCCTAGCGTGGATCGTCGGTCTTGCATGCTGCTGACGCTGGTCCAGCGGTCCATCACGGGGTCGTAGCAATCCACTGCACGCACGCGCAGGGAACCGTTGAAGCCCCCCACGGCATACACGCACGTGCCTACGTACACAACACCTGGAGGATACGCAACCCAAACAGAAGTCCCTGTGAACACCTCATTTGAATGTGTTTTTAACGTAATAGCGTCAACGGAACAAATTTCTTCCCGTTCGTGGCGCGAGCTCGTTTAGCTTCATACCAGCCCTGCAGCGACGGGTCGGCAGCTCGGCCACCTGGTACCAGCGCTGCTCCTCAAAGTCGTAACACTCGACGCTGCGGATGGCCTTGGGCGCCTGGCCGCCGACCACCACCATCACCTGAACGCAAGCGGCGGGCGGCGTGAGGACCTTTGTTTCCTTTCCCCGGACGTGAGCGCCCGAGCGACCGGTTGACTCCATACCTTGGGGCAGCAAGCGGGCGTTCGCATACGCGTGCGCGCCGTCTTCATCAGCGCCCGCTGCTCAGCGGGCAGCAAGTGATACTTCATGGCCTCGATCAGGTAGTCCTTACACGCGCTGCTGTTCTTGATGAGAGACTCCTCCTCCACGCGCTGACGTCATAAAGAGGGCGACCAATCGGCTGATATCTTGAATTAAAGCCCGGTACCGGCTCTGTCCGGAAACTGGATAGCGGTACTCGCCCCTCCCGAATTCAAGCGCGCAAAGTTTAGAAGGTTTAGAATTAATGCGTGCCATCACAATATTAATTCAAACAAAAAATATGTTTTTTTTTCTGGAAGGCGCAATGGATTCTCAGTGCAATTATGCTGTAAATAAATATTTTCATTCACAAAAAATAAAATGAGCAGCACCATACAAGTTGCTTCATGTTCCAATTAATGTACTCATAATTCGAAAGGAACCTCGTTTTGTTCCTGAGACCAACGTCCGACACATGGAGGTATATTTGAATGTGGACAATACATTTGTTCTTGAGATACCCGAGGGGTTCACGTACCCCCATTTGATAAGCGATGACTTAGACCACAGGTGTGGAACTCCAGTCCTCGAGGGCCAGTATCCTACATGTTTTCAAACCCTTTCCCTCAAAAACACCTGATTCAAATGATTGGGATCCTTTTGAAGCTCCTGCAGAGCTTGCTAATGAGCTAATCATTTGAATCAGTTGTGTTGGGGAAAGAAAACCGGAAAACATGCAGGATAGCGGCCCTCGAGGACTGGAGTTTGACACCTATGACTTAGACCAGGGGTGTCGAGCTCATATTTATCAGGGGCCGCATTGTAGTTGAAATTTTTGTCAGAGTGCCGGTATAATTGTTAAATCAAATCAATTTTAGGTGTGTTTGTCACACTTCTAACTAGTTTTTGAAATAAGAGCTCGGTAAAAACTGTTCAGAGATATTGGGAACAAAAACTGCTTGTTATTTTTACCCCCAAATTTTTAAATGTTGAGGACAACTTGCAAATTTAGTAATTTAACCAGAAATTTGAAGTTTGCCCAGGATTTCGCGGGCCACATAAATTGATGTGGCGGGCCGGATCTGGCCCCCGGGCCTTGAGTTTGACACCTATGACTTAGACGATTATGGATTTGAGTTCACGAAATACAACACGGGAACAATAACAACATTGCTCACTATGCCACGCCCCTAAAACCACACATACTATATTCCGTCCGGCAACTACACTTTGCAAAATGTTTATTTGGTGCCAATCCCTTTGCCCAGTAGCATTTTAACGCTGCATCTCAAAATCTTCAAAACTAACGAAATTTAACATTAACCACACTGTTGCGAATTGTTGCAAGTGTAAAAAGAAATGAACTAGTGAGTTTCTACCTGCACTAAGTATTCTCTGGTGAGCAGTGGCAGGCGTACGTGCTCCATAAGGTGGGCCAAGTGTTCCTGGCGCACGTCTTTGTCGTGGTTGACCCACGCGATGACCGATTCAAAGACCTGGACATTCACAACAATATCAGGAAGGTCGCCCGACCGACGTGCGCGCGTGCGGCGTGTGTTTACCTTCTCCTCGGTGGGAATGGTGAGTTTGTCGCTGGCGATGAGGCTGGAAACCTGCTCCATGCCAAGATTGAGGAACTCCTCGCTGCCGACCACCTCTGTGAAGTGTTGCTCTGAAACAAAAATAGATTTTCACCAAGAGAGGACAAAAAAAAAAAAAAAGGCGTCCCTTACTAAATCAACGTTCACCCATTACATACGTTACATAACAACACAGCTGTGAGTGCCTTTTTCTTTTCTTTTTTTTTTAAATTGAACATTGCTAGACAATCTGGTGTGGGCTAAATTTGACACCTATGGGGTGTACCTCTCAACCTCCCGTTTGCAAGCATTTAGGAGGGACGGCAGCGCGGCATATTGAAAGAGCACATGTTTTGACAATCCATGCAATATTTTCGCCTCCTATTTTGTATGCTTTTCCATCAGAAACATCAAAAAGCTTGGATCCAAATTTCCCCCAGGGGTTAATAAAGGCATGGAAAATAAAACATTTTTTAAACCCATTCAAACATTTTTTGACAAAATAATCAAAAGATTACCGTATTTTCCGATATATAAGGCACACCGGATTATAAGGCACACCCTCAATTAATGACATATTTTTAAACTTTTTCCACATATAAGGCGCACCGGATTATAAGGCGCACCCTCAATTAATGACATATTTTAAAACCTTTTCAATCACATTATAGTAATACTCAAAGTAGTAACAATAATAATTCAAATAACTCTAAACTCTCAATAGCGTAACAACTCAATGTCAATATGAGCAACCTTGTTCAACTGTCAACACACAAAAGAAACAGCTAAAGCTTACTTTATCACTTCATTCCCCATCTACCAATCCCAATCTCAAAAGTGATCCATATATAAGGCGCACCTGATTATAAGGCGCACCATCAGCTTTAAAAAAAAAAAAAAAATAATAATAATAATTAAGGCTTTTAGGTGCGCCTTATAGTGCGGAAAATACGATAATTAACCATTAAAATTTGCTTAGGGAGCTTGTTTTGGGTTTGTTTTGTTTTTGTGACTTTTTCGAACATGAAAAAAAAGCTACACCAAGAAAGCGTCATGCCACACAGGCAGGCGACTGACCTGCGTAGGAGTTGGCCTGCGTGAGAAGTTGCGAGCAGGCGTGCAGGTCAGCGAAGGCCCGTATGCCCAAGCAGTTGGACGGGTGCAGCTGCGAGCCGAGGAAGTCGCAGCAAGCCTTCTTCACCTCGTTCAGCTGGAGCAGACCCGCGGCCGGCAGCAAAGCCTGACGAGCACACAAGCGGTCCGCTCTCGCTAGAACACGGATCGTCTTCATTTCGACGCAAGCCTTTTGATCGGTCGTTAACGGGACGACGTGTAAGTGTTAGATCGTTTTTAACTACGGACAGCAGGTGATGCATTTACCATTGTCCGTGGCTATAACAGACATGGCAGCTTTATTTATTTATATATATATATATATATATATATATATATATATATATATATATATATATTTTTTTTTTATATATATATATATATATATATATATATATATATATATATATATATATATATATATATATATATATATATATAATTATGACTCACTGTGTTGTTTTTTTCATGTTACCTGCACATTCTCCTCTGTGACTTGTATCTCTGCAGTGTAGATGTAGTCCACCAGGAGTCCCAGAGTCCACCCGTCCATCTCCTTGATCCTCACGCGCTTGGCTCGGCTCTCGGCCATCTCCCCTGTTGAACGCAAACCTTTCGGTTTCCCGTACTAAATTGTGCAAGGTTGCAAAAAGAAGGGGAGGGCACCTGTGAACATGGCGTGGAAGTACGGACTCCCGGCGGCCAGGACCACGCGGTGGGCGGCGATCTCCACATCCTCCGCTACGATGGTGACGTCACACAACAAGCTTTGACTGTGGGTGAAGATGTAAAAAGTGGACACGCTCCAAGTTTCCGTGACGTATTAAAATAAAAACAACTTTTTTGCACCAATGTGACCCATAACCTGTACAACTTGGGGACGTTTCATTTTTTAAGTCAAGAATTAAATAAAGAGCTGAGAAGTGTGCACACTCTTGCGTAACTTGGCTATGACTAGGTTCTCGTTTAAACAAGGACTAATATGGACCGGAAAGCGATTTGGTCGGTACCTGCGCAGCTCGTTCATGACTTTGAAGGCCTTCCTCATGTGTCGAGGGTTGAGCGTGACCGCACCTTGTCTCTCCGCGCCGTCCTCTTTGTCCAGAGCGTGCGGACAAAGCCTTGTGCAACTGTTTCACGCACACACACAAAAACGCATTGCAAGACACGCCAAGTCCGATGAGTCGCTCCACAATGTTGTGTTTACGTCTGACGGGAAGTTTCTTCTTCTTTCCTTTTCTCTACATTTAATGAATGGACACTCACATAGAAAATAATCATCGCAATTATTTTGGATTGAATTATTTTCAACAAGATGTGTTTTAAATGGAAAGTTAAGCTTTAAATGCATGGAATGAATTACAATAAAAAGACCAAGGTTTAAGAATTGTACCAATAATATGAAATGACATTCAACGGTTCATTACAATCTGGCTTTTCACAATAATGAAATTGAATGACCTCAATCAATCAATCAATCAATTTTTATTTGTATAGCCCTGAATCACCCAAGTCTCAAAGGGCTTCACAGATGAAAAGAGGTCACGTCGAAAAAAGAAGTCATGCGGAGACATCTTTTCGATGTAAGGTACACAACAGCATCCCCTGTCAAAGCTCCCAGAAGGGGAAGGAAAAACTCAAAAACCCCAAATTGGGGAAAATTTACTGAACATACAAAATGTTTTATGAACTTATACTTTCCTGAAACATTTCATTAATTCAATAAATATTTTTAAGGGATTATTGCATGTTTGTTTATTTAAAATCTCGAGTACTCCCATTGGAGAGCCACTGTACTAGATGAATAACGCTGCCTTGTTTTGTCTAGTTTTGCACAAATAATGGCTTCCGCCTACTGCAGTTTAACGAATAATGGCCACTAAATGAGGAAATATAATAATAGTGGACAACGTAAAGCATTTAGGAACCACATAAAATTCACAATAGCTACTTCATCCCTGAAAATAATCCCTAAAACTTTCATGCTTTGGACTCGTCCAGTCTTTCTGTGTGTCTTTTGCAAGCTGCAAATGTGCGCGCATGAATAATGCGAGAGTAAAAATAGTAATATAGAATTATAAAAACAAGAATAGCGAGAAAGCAAGAGGCTACTTGCAAGCGCTAATTGAAAGGCTGTTGAAGCGCTCAACACATGGCACACCCACGCAACTAAACCACGAAAAAAAAGGAAAGAAAAATCACAGTAATATGAAAATATGACAACGTCGTCGTGCTAATGCGGGTTTTCAACGCCCCCCCCCTCCCCCCTCACACACCGCATGTCTAATGCGGCACCATCCGTCACACTGGAAACGTCAACACACAACCCACATTGTTATTTCTCCCGACGGTTCCATTTCGACTCACAGTGGATGCGTGTCCATGACTCCGCTTGTATTCAACGGCAGCACACTTGGCCCAGCGGCATGCACCATTCCATACCCGCGCGGTGTCTTCGTTCGTCCTCCTGCTCGGTCGCGGGTGTGGTGGCAACACCGGAGACCGACCGCGGTGACTCGGAGCGGACGCGGATGCTGAGTCGAGCCGGCGAGCCTGGGAGGAGGACGGAGCTGTCTGTTAGCTTCTAGCTAACCACTTATGACAAGGGGAGCGGAAGGCTAAGAAGTGAAGATTTTGAACAACGTTTCCCCGCGTGTGCCTCCTCGTTGCTGGGTGTGTTAATGTGATAGAAAACGGACGAAGCTACATGTTATTTCCACCCTTCATTCTCTCCGCTGCTGTAGACGCACAGCCAAGGAGACGTGTCCGCAAAGAGGGTCCTTGAAGGCTACAAGGAGTCGCCCAAGGAGATCGCAGCGCCACCTAGAGGTGGAGGACCGCCTACATGCTTGGTTATTTCCGGGCCACTGTATTCGAACAAAGTTGGAATACAGTACTCTGTGGAAAAAAAACAACCAAGTTATAAGTTGCAATATTTGTCCATTTTTATTTAGTCGGGAAAATAAAATATAATACTGTACAACAAAACTGTAGTTTTCAAAGAATTTATGTCACAATAATTGGGAAATAATATATTGGGATAAATCATGTATTAAAATATTAATTACGAAATAAAACTTAAATATTAAAAAAATAACAGAATTTTACTATAATCAGTAATATTCAAATAAGGGGAAGTCAATGCTAAAGTTTTCCTGACCGTAATATGTTTTATACGCCCCCGGAAGTCTTGACACGTTATTATTGCGTTTGCAAAAAGTTTGGATTTTTTATCACTGGCTGGTGCCTGAAATTACATCATCGTTACTATCGCTGGTAAGCATTTGATTAAGATTTAATAAGAACGTCATAATTATAAAAATCTGTTATTTTAGATGATTGGACACAAACAATTTGAAATATTATGAGCAAAAATATTTTATGAGAATAAAATTGCATATATATATATATATATATATATATATATATATATATATATATATATATATATATATATATATAGTGTACGCGTACATCTGAATAAGACATACACGTCGTATTGACGTGGGAGTCAAAATTAACTGTAATGTTCCATAAAGAAAATTGTGGGCAGTTGGATGGATCAAAACACAAGCTTGAGCTCAGAGTCATTTTACTCACACATCAACTCCCGTTGCTGATTAAAAACACTCAAGTTCGGTTTCATGTGAAGATGAGCTCAGTCAGAAGAGGCTTTTTTTTTTCATCCTCTCGTCCATCTGTGAGGAGCACAAACTGAAACAGACGATAACTGTGAAGACGACCGGGACAAGTCTGTCGTGGTGTGAAGTCACCCAACGCATCTGAGGTATCATTTCAGGAGAGAAAAAAAAAACACTCAGCTTCTGTCGGCGTTATCATGGGCTCACTCAGACATGGCAGACGTTTGGAGCGAGGTACACTGCAGAAACTGACCTTTAAATCTCCCTCTTAAATACATTCACATGTGCTTGTATTACAAGATAAATGATTACGTGTACAGACAGCAAGGAAGAATCACAAAAAAAGAAAACTATTTATTGCCAGCAACTGCCACCAGTGATACAATATCCAAACATATCCTGCAGATGGCAGTGTTGCAATATTACCAATCGGAATCCAACTACTACTGTACTGTAAATTGTTTTGTTTTTTTTCCTTCGAATAATCCTCAATACTGTATCTCCATGTTCTTGTTCAAGGGGGTCATGAGCCACTTGGCATCAATTCAAGCTAAATCATAAACAGCCAAAAGTCAACCAGCGTTGAAAATTTTGGTTGGCATCAGTCAAAACTTTGGAAACACATTAAGACGCCAATCTACTAATCCCTTGAAGATGCACCGTTGGTAACTGAAAAGTCTTATCGGACCGTCATCCACATCATAAAGCTGGTTGAGAAAATCCCATGAACTGCAAAGCTTTTAATGCAATGACATGTTATTTGTTTATCAAAAAACGTCAATATATCTTCACATTGAATTAAGGATATTTTCAAACAATAACAAAAAAAATCTGCAATTAGCAGGTGTTTGCAAACATCTGACTGGCACGGTGCATCTTTTAATGGATTTTCATCATCGCACGTTTAACAAACAGTCTTCACCTTGCATGATTTGTCCTTGGCAGAGTCAATAACACATACAGCAAATCTCCACCTCTGTGTAGTCCGTCAATCCCGCAGACTGATTTGACTCATGCGAGGGGTCCAGTTAATTTGGCTTCAAAGGGGCAGGAGGCAAGCTGGCCGAGGCCTGCTCCAGGAAAGCCAGGGGTCCGGGCGGCGGCAGGTCGCTGGGCTTGCGGTGCTGCACGCTGACGTCCTCCAGCACCTGCTGCCAGTGGTGCAGCTTGGTCAAGTGCTTCTGCACCAGCATTTCCTTCCTCTGGAGCTCGTTGCGCAACTCGGACACATCCTGGACGCCGCAGCAAAAGCGAAAACGTTTGAAGTCTGACAGCAAACCGCAAGCAGTTCATTTAATATGAAATATTTGATAGAAAACATCCGGGTATTAATTTTGTCCACTTGAGATCGCCATCTTCGCGTTGAGCATTGTTTAGTGTTAGAAAAGTATAAAACATCATGTATAAACTGAGTACTGTACAGTATGTATGTGAGCGTATGTATGTGTATGCATCTGTGTGTCTATGCATTAACAGAAAATGTCACGTTAGATGAAGCAGATATGAATTATAATACATTACCTCTTTGACCACCTGCTCTGGTTTTTGCACGGAAAGCTGAAGCCTCTTCTGCAAAAAGAAGCACTCCGTCTGCCGGGCAACATCTAGGAACTTTTGGATGCACTGGTCCACGCCTGGAACAATCAAAAACTAAAAGTTTTAAATCTCTAATATTCACAGATAAAAGATTAATGTTACACAGAAATAAAGATGCGTTCACCAACCGGTCCGGATTTCTTCCTGGTCAGTTCCGTTCACGTAATCTTGGCTAACCAACGAAGCGAAGCACGCCTAATAAAAAATACAGAGAAAGCTTTTATATTGTTATTTTGAGGTAAACGAAATGAATTGGCCAATCTGTGAAGCTGCGTAACAAAAAATAGTTAATTAAGGTTGATAAAAATGCAGCTTTAAAAAATAAATAAATAACAGGTAGCACTCCGGCTAGCTTTTCTCTAGCTTGAATTCTCGAGCATCCCACCTCGAACGAAGCTTCCAGTTCGTCCACCAGAGTGTTGCTTCCCTGGCTTCGGTTTCCCGGAACAGGAAAACCAGGTTGTCCCGGGACACCCGCGCCGGGAATAGGATGAGCGGTTGGCGGCTGCTGTCCTGGAAACATACCGCTCACGGTCGACGCCATTGCCAGCAGCCCACGACAGTTCCGGATTCGAAGTGCGCATGCGCCAATACGACTTCCTGGACGCCACCTTAGTAGGGGCAATGTCAGAGGAATTAAACGCTCAATAAAAATACATCATATCTTGCTCAATTTCTCAATCGAGTTTCAGTTTGATTCTTTATTTTTGTTTGACAACACAAAAAAGTGATACAAATAACCAATAGGTGACATTTTACCATCATTATCTATTGTGGCTGTAGCTGGCTTGTCTTCCCAACCATGCACACCATATAAACGGATACCCAAGAGAGAAAAAAGGCATCACCGTCTTTATAAAGTTGGTCATTTATTGTTTGCCAACGTGGCCGCAAACTCCACTAATGTGCGCGTGGGCCTTCCTGACATGCCCTTCTTCAAGTACGGGATTTCGTCCTTGTTGCTCATCACTCCTGCGATGTCCAGATGAGCCCAGTGTGGGGAAGTGACAAATTCCCTCAGGAACGCCGCCGCCGTGCATGCGCCACCCGACCTACGGAGAGCCAAACCAGAGGCCGTTGGTGAATTTAAGCCTCCCTGTATTTCTGTTTTTGCTGCATTATTGGCGCTAGGCAATATACGTACCTGCTGTACTTGCCGATGTTGTTGAGGTCGGCCAGCTGACAATCTGTCACCTGCCTGGTGTAATGTTGGAACAGAGGCATCCGCCACACTCGATCGCCGGTCACGATACTAGCCTGTACAAACAAGGCGTACTTTTTGTCAACATCAATTCTTCTGAGATACTGTATGTGTGTGTGTATGAGAGAGAAAAACCTTGTGCAGCTGCTCCCACAGCCAATCAGAATTGGTGAAGACTCCAGTTGCCGCTGAGCCTAGTGCGACGTCCATTGCACCTTAGAATACACATGAACACAGTCTTACTCGTGCTGTTGAAGGGAATCATTACCAATCACATCGCCAAATTAACAGCTTCAAAAGAGGGTGAGTGAAGGCTCAAGGTATCAGATAATCTAATTTAATTGCTTTAATGCTGTGACAGGAAGCTTACTTTTTAAAAATTAAGAGCAAATTAATTGCACCATGAAGCAAGTTCATGCAAAATTGTGGGATAGTGACTTTCTTTGTTAATTTTTGTTTATTGTGATGTGCAATGTTATTAGCAATGACATTATATATATATATATATATATATATATATATATATATATATATATACATACATACATATACACACACACACACACACACACATGTATGTATGAGATAATACAAGAGAGTTTCTCCAAGTATCAGCCAACCTAATTTCATGGTTTCAATGCTGTGGCAGGAAGATTTTGGTTTTCAAATTTAGAGCAAATTAAATGGAACATGGAGAAAGTTAATTCAAAATTGTGGGATAGTGCCTCTTTTTTGTTCAATGTCATTATGATGTGCAATATGAAACGAGAGATTTTTGTTGTACTTGCTAAACGTTTGATCAATTTGATCATCAATTGCTAGTTTACGGATCAATTAATTTTGAAGGCTCTGTTGAGACTGTTTTGGTGCATCCTGCTATGATTGGTGTGTTGGTGTTGTTCGTTGAGTTTTGAGGGTAGAGGTGTCGGGGAACCCGGAAATCTCACCTGTAAGCGTAGCGACATTGACGACTGCTCTGGGGTTGAACGTATGCGCGTAACAGAGCGCGTCAGCGAGGATAAGTCGGCCTTCTGCATCGGTGTTATCCACCTTTTTATATGCATATAAAAAAGCATGTTAGCTTTCCACAGTGAAGGTTTAACTTCCATTTTTATATATATATATATTTGAATAACATTGCTCCAAATAGTCCAACCAACCTGGATTGTTTTCCCATTCTTTGCCGTTACGACATCACCGGGTTTAGTTGCCTTGCCGCTGGGCATGTTTTCACACAGCGGAGCCAAGCCTGGTGGGGAAAAAAAAAAAAAAAAAAAGTAGGATACCACAAAAAACACTTTTTATACAAAAAGTAAACAAAACAAACCAAAATATTCCATGACTATTCCCCTCATGTAAAAATGAAAACCTGTACATTACACTATGTACTCTGACCCCTCCTATCAGAATCTGCACTCAAAAATATATATAAGTGTACGATTTTGAAAAGGGAGGTGAAAAGTCGACCAAGTTGGGTAAATCGCCTTTAAAAATAGGGCAGCTAAAAATATACACCCGAAGCTTCAAGGAACCATGTTTGTGCGGCAGTTTTCTATATGGAGCATTCTTCGGAGGGGTACGTGAGATTTGTGAACCGCTACATAACTTGAAATTTTCACGTCCAATCGATACCTTGAAAAACATATTTTGCTGTATGCCGTGGACTGAAAATGACATAATCTGTAGTCAGGGCTCATCTTTCGAAAGTCCCATGACCAAAAACAGGCGACCCATGATTGTGGAAAATGTGTTTTAAATGTTTTAACCGGACATGAAAATGATGAAAACATCACAATTACACAAAATTTGAACTATTTAAGTGCTGAGACTGGATAAATAAATATCCCTCAGAGATTTGAAACTGCGAAAATGTACAGTAAACTAAGTCTCCATCAATCATCGAACATTTCAAAAACAGAGAACAAGGCTCACCTATGATGTTGATGGGCAGCTTTAGGGCTGCCGCCGTGACGAGCGCGGCGCACACGGTGGCGGCTCCGCCCATGTCGGCTCGCATCATATCCATGGAAGCGGAAGGCTTCAAAGAAATGCCGCCACTACAAAGAGGAGGCAATCGAAACGCAAAATGAAATGAGGCGTCTCATTAAGATTGTCTTGGTGGCGGTCTAACCTGTCAAAGGTGATGCCCTTTCCGACCAGAAGCAGAGGGGCCTGGGCTCCATCCGGCGAGCCGTTGTAGTGCAGCTCCAGGAAGACAGGGGGCTCTTCCGAGCCTTTGGCCACACTGAGAAAGGCTCCCATTCCTTGCTCCTCCATCCATTCCTGAGATCTGAGGAGAGGAAATAGTCAAGTACGCAAAACAGGTGATTTAGACGATTTCACCCTAAAGTATAACTCAACTAACGAACTCAATATCTATTTAAAACTGTTTTGGCCTATTTATTTTGGGTGGCTTTCGGAAGAATACATTAAAAAATAGAAAAGCTCCAAACCGAATTTAGATTTCCTAAAATGGATTGACGTGGCCTTAATTAAAGGGATACATATTTAGCCATCTTCAGCAGAAAAAAAAAAGTCAATGTTGTCTGTCATTAATTTGACAACTAAATTCATGTTTTATGTGCAAAGGATAAGCAGTCGAGATAATGGATGGAGGGATGGAATCGATAACACACATTTTTCTGTCTCGGAGCTCAGGAAACAACCAATCAAAGCTCACCTGTTTTCTGGGATTCATCAAGTGAAAATTTGCAAGGTGAGCTGTGATTGGTGGTCACCTGAGCCTTTAGCACATGTGTGCAATATCATTTTCATTGGACATAATTAAAGGTAATAATTGTAAATAATATAGTTATCAAATTAATTGTGGGCAAAATATTACCCTTTTATTGCCCATAATGGCTGAAAAAGTAATTTTTCCATTAAGGCCACTTTATTCTATTATAGGAATACGATTTACGAGATTTTGAGCTTTATGATTATTCAACTTATTAAATACACCAAAAATTAAATGGTAAAAATCAAAGGGATCTTAAAAAGGTATCAACAGCATTGCATTTTATGAACATGTGAAGAGTAATGACAAAATGAACAGGAATGCAAAAATGTGCCTGATAAATACGCGAAGAAGCCCATGCATACTAGTAAAAACACGAATCAGCAATAAATATTATACCTCTTGTGGACTACCACCCGGTCTCCGTACGGCGCCAGCCGCTCCTCAATGGTTTTGGCGAAAGCAGTGGGAGTGATGTGATTGGCTGGGGCTTCCATAAGGAGGCGGGCTAGGTTTTGACCTTCGGCGTACACCACTCCTTTCTTCCACGCTGCGACTTCAGCGCTAAATGCAACCATGCACACAGAAAGATGCATTTTAAACATATGCTTTTCCTCTCTGCGGTTAAGTAGAACTATGACAACCGATACCAACCTGGCGTGAGGCTGCACAGTCAATTTGGACTTTTTCTTGGATTTCAGCAGGTCGTACTGAAAAAGACCCAGGAAGGCACCCTCTGCTGCCGCCTGAGGGTCACCGCAGCCGTCCACCTCCACGTGGTTCACCTCCAGGTCCTGAAGAACCCTGCAGCCAGCTGACACGGCCGTGCGGATGTTCTCCTTGGTGGAATCCCAGTTCTCCGCCCCACACACGCCCGCCGTCAGGTCGTCGAGACCGACCACGGCAACACACGGAAAGTCCTGGATGACAAACAGCCGACAAGTGATTACTTCCGTTGCTTCCAGTGTGTTTGTCTTCAACAAACTTAGAATGACCTACTTGATGCACACCATAGAATACTCTGCTTTTACCCTTCTTGAGAGACGGTCCAGAACTGCAGACAGAGATTTTGGTTTAGATTGTTGTCTTTGCAAAACGAAGAAAAAAACAAATACGAGTAAAAACATTTGACGAGGCACCAATACCGAGAAGCAAAATTTTATGCCATTACGTCTTGTAATTGTGCTGAAAATGTGCTTGAATCTCAGTCACTGTCTGAGAAGAGTTCACTGTCCACTTTACAGAGCACAATTCATAGTCAATTCAATGTTTGGTAATCCAGGTTCTTGAAGTATCACGTGCTCCCTTCATATTTATTAAACGAGGCAAAAAAAAAGTCTAATCGGCTTTGCATTTTACGTTTAAAATATATATATTTGCCTGTTTTTTCTGCTTTTGCAGCGTTTTAAGTGTAGTTTTTTTTGTGTACAGTATTACGCAGTCATGCTGTAAATGATACGAATACAAAATGTCGTGACTAAAGGTGACCAATTACTTATGTGAAAAGTAAATAAAAAAACAAACATTTTCAGCAATTCCGACAGCTTTCCAGACACTTTGCGATCAAAACCTTCCGCTGCCTCCGTCAAATGAAGGCTGTCCTTCTCTCCTTTCTTTTCGAAAACTCCCAGCACCAAACCCTGCGGAGGCGGAAAACAAGTTAATTATGAAAAAAAGGACGGTTTGGAAAAAGACACGGGCGGAGAAAAAAAGTTTCGGTAATGCCGTTGTCTATGCAGACTTCTCCGGCCACTCACTTTTCTTTCCATCTGGAGACGTTTCGAGGTACAAAATGTCCGACAACGGCTGGTCCGCGAGAGTGCCAGCACGGCAGCTCTCCTCATAAGGAACATATTCGATATCTCGATATCATGTGTAGGGGCAAAGTACAAAACTATAACAGTACGCGGCGTTAAAGGTCGCACACATGAGCTAAGATACCAGAAGAGAGCGGTAGGCGCTGTGTAATGACGTCATTGACAAGCGACGCTGTCAAATGACCAAATAAAAAGTACAATAATTAACAATAATAACATATTATGCGTTTTATTAGTTTAAATGTAACACCCTGGCCACTTCAGTGAAAAATATCTGGCTAAACTCTTGAAAAGAACAACAACAACAACAATGACGATAATAATAATAATAATAATAATAATAATAATTTAAAAAAAAAAAAAAACAACACCACCGTAACAATAATAATAGGTGACTGATAACACATAGAAAAAGGCTGGAATTTGAAACCCAAACTGCAGAAATTAAAGTTAGAGGTGGTCAGAAGTCGTACTGGCAGTGCAATTAAGATAAAGTGAGTAATGCAAACACTTCTATTTTGAACATGTCAAAAATGATAACGTTACAGAATGTGCTTCCTTGGCCATTTAAAGTGGTAAACCACTAATGATCTAATTGACATTTATTTTATAAGACACACAGAAGCAATTGGGGAGAAATAGCCTCAATAAATGCTAAATCTAAATGTATACTCATGCAAAACAAATGTCGTTTACAGCATCGGTACAGAGTATGAACAACATGCAAAACTACATGAAAAAGAGGAGTTCTTTTTTACGTTTTCAATGACATCTAATGTAATCCTGTGAACATAAGAATTAATATTGGCCATCATGTTCTTATTGTAGTCTTCAGATCATGAGCGTGATCCTTCAGTCCCTCTACAATTTTGATAAAACGTCATGTCTACTTGGCAAGTTTCTCGAGTGCAAACAATCACTGGCATCAACTTTAACTGTCAGTAGAGCAGGTCCAGAGAGGAGATGGTGGGCTGTTCAGGCATCTTGACCTCCGGTTTGGGGAGTTTGATACGGCTCATGGCGACCACGGCGCATACGGTCAAGTGAGTGGTCGCGCTGGCCACGCTCAGCCAGAAAGACCAGTCAACCGCGTCGTCCAAGACAACCAAAGCAAAGAGGTTCTCCCGGTAGTTAACCACACGCTCGGTGAGATTGTGGTGCCTCACGGCTGCCAGGAAGCAGAGGGCGGCCAGGGTGGCGAACACAGCTGGAGTCACAATGTGGGAAATTATTCATGGTAAACAGGACAGAAGGATTTTGAAAAATGACGCAAAAGCATTTTGTTTATCTTCATTATTACAAATATGTGATTATGGAAACAGAGGGACAGATGTGAACATGATCTCCTTCAAATGCTTACTTTACATGGACATATAAATGGACAAATATTTATATTTCGTTTGTAAGTGAATGGACAGATATGTGGTCTACGAATTCTACCCGGCAACTAGTGACGATACAAAAACAGCTTTATTACATGACATTATGATGGAAACAATGCCAGCGTCACGTACCGGCGATGGCATTCCACAGGTAGAGTCCCTTGTGACCCTTGATGCTCTGGTAGGGGACCTTTCGTGCGTTGTAAATACTGAAAGACAGACTGACCAGCGCAAAGAACATGGCCGCCAGCAGGAAGAGGATCACCATCATGTGAAGGCCGCCGTTCAATGTGCGCACCAGGTTTGGGAAAACTAAAGTACACACAAACAATGGGTTACTTTCATTTAAAAAAAAGCCTACTAGATAAAGTTTTTAAAGGTACTTGAAATAGTGGCAGGTGTTGATTGTCATGAATTTGAATGTTGTCTTCAGAACACAGCCACATTCACATTTATAAGAGGGCGTGTACACTTGTGCAACCTTGCTACCGGAGTTTTTTTCTTTTTTTAAGGTGTTGTTTTTCAATTTGTCAAGTTACACGGGTAAGGCAGAGGCACCGCCACGGGGGTACCAATGGGTGGCCATGACCACCCATATAAATTTGCTGGCTGGACAATCGAATTGGATTTCAAAGTTTGCCTTGCACGCAACTTATGCTTGAAAGGTGTTCTTTGCTTACTGTGGATTTTGGAGCGCCTGGTCCCAAGGCCGCATTTCTTGGTCTTCCCTCCTCGGAATAGACCGTAGTAGACGTCCCCGGTAAACATCTCCAGTTCCGGATGGGACGCGTTGACGATGTCTACGCCGGTTTTGCACAGGATGCGCCCTGTGACCCAGCGCTCGGTGGACAAGGCCACTAGCAGGAGGACCACGGATCCAAAGCAGAGCACCGAGGCCGCCGAGAAGCTTATCCGTTTCCAAAGCGACGGCATCCTATGACGACCCGCTGTGCGTGTCGCCCCGGGAGAGGGAAAACCGCGCCGGGCAGCGACCGCAGCCGAGCGCCGCCGGCCACCTCCTGCATCGGTTCATCCGGCGGGTCGAACTAGAAAAGAAGAATTGTCGTCATAAAATGTGAGGTGGTTGGCACGCTCGTAACTAGGGAGGGAGAAACCGAATCTATGGCGGTCAAAGGGATCTTTTACTTGGGAGAAACTCTATCCTGCCCGCCTTCCCTGCTGTTCTTCATCCGAAGCAATAAATAGCAAATTGCCTTTGGGAGGAGTCTAATTGGTGACCTTTCACGGCCCTGATATAAAAATCACATATGCATGGGTAATAGAGTTCACATAAATCCCCCAAAGGTTACGAGTCAACCGTTCCCCCGACCCTCCATTTAGGAAATGTATGCACTGAAATTACCGGCATTCTATAGCAGGAGTGTGCAAAGTGTCATTTTATATTATAATATTATATTATTATATTATATAGTTTTATATATATATATATATATATATATATATATATATATATATATATATATATATATATATATATATATATATATATATATATATATATATATATATATATATATATATATATATATATATATATATATATATATATATATATATGTGTATTCATGGATTATTCGTAATTGCATCCGTCTATATATGTATGCCTAGAAAGAGTGGAGTGCTAAAGTAATCAATTACTTTTGGTAACTAAGAAATACATTTACCAATCACTTCATACATTAAATTTATCTATCTATCTATCTATCTATCTATCTATCTATCTATCTATCTATCTATCTATCTATCTATCTATCTATCATTTCATAATAATTACTCATTACTTTATATATACAAGTTAGAATCAAGCTAAATAAATACAATTGTTGAAGTTTAAACAAAAGCAAGGCTACCTCGTGATTTTTTTTACATTCTTAACCATTTTTTCGGAATTCTCAGATTTGTCAATTCATAAAAATACTTTAAGAAGTAAAAACATAAATGCGAGCTGTAATAAAAGTTAACTTGTGATACTGTACTGGGCCGCCGCAGCGTGTCACCGTGTGTGCGGTGACGTCACGGTGTGACGCACGACGTCAGTCTCCCAGGCGGCGCTGAAAAGATGGCGGACTCGCAGGCGACGGGTCTGGCGGACGATGCCGAGAAGGGGGACGGGGAGGGAGGCGGCAAAACGTTGAGGACAAGCAGGGGCAAGTGGAAAGACAGCGGCACGGATAGCCTCCGGTTCAGCGACAAAAATGGCAGCGGGAAGTCGAAGAAACACAACCTGTCAGGTGGGAAAGCTAGTCAGTATGACCGCGATAGCAAGCCGCCGGAGGGGCTGTTGTTGTCGGGCGCGTTAAGGAGGCGATCCGGGAGGGGGGAACCCGATGCGTGGTTAACAGCAAATGTCTTTAAACGTCATGTTAGCATCCTGTTGGTTATACAGCAGTTACAACATTCTGACGCCCAACGACTTTGCAAATTGTACTGTTTATTGTTTGTGCCCAGTAGCTTGTTGTGTAGTGTAAACAAACGTGCAACCTTTGTCATAAAATTGACTCCGTTTTGCATATCGTGTCTGCAGATTTATCCCTGGTCAGGTTTGTAACCACCGAGCTTACCAGGGGCTACTTCCTGGAGCACAACGAGGCCAAGTACACCGAGCGCAGGGAAAAGGTCTACACCTGCCTCCGCATCCCTAAGGAGCTGGAGAAAGTGAGCCAAAACTTTAGATAAAGTGAACAACTCTTATACAGTATTGTGTTTCCAGGACATTTATTATATGCTCTGAATGTCATTAATTGAATTTGATGCCTGTATACAGTTAGTATGGAATGCTAATTGACAAAATTGTTTTGGCTGTCAGAATCTTTGCGTCACTAAAATGACTACTTTCCACCTCGCACTAAGCACTTCACGGCGACTCAAGGCAAAAGTTTTTGAGACGTCCGAGAGCTATGACCGCTGCATTAAATAAAATCATGAGTTTACTCAGATGTATCGAAACCAGGGGTGTCCTTTTTCCTTTGAGAGCCGCATACAGAGAAGCAGAAAGATGCAAGGGCCACTTGCTCTTTTTTTTTATTTACAATAAAAAAAATCAAATCGAGCACGTATTTGCACATTTTCTGTGTAATTATTACATAGATATCAGATTTTTTTTACACTTATCACATTGCCTATCATCAAACATTTTTATTACTTATTAAAATGTATTTTTAGTATGTGCTTCGACCGCTGAAATGGAAGACGACGGGCCACAAATGGCCCACCACCTGTAGTTTGGACACATACAAATTTTTTTCACTTATTGTCTAGAGCACAGGTGTGGAACTCCAGTCCTCGAGGGCCGGTATCCTGCATGTTTTCAAACCTTTTCCCTCAAAAACACCTGATTCAAATGATTGGGATCATTTTGAAGCTCCCGCAGAGCTTGCTAATGAGCTAATTATTTGAATCAGGTGTGTTGGGGAAAGAAAACCGGAAAACATGCAGGATGCCGGCCCTCGAGGACTGGAGTTCCACACCTATGGTCTAGAGCTTTAATAAAGTTGTTCTCCAGCTATTTTCAACACAACTTTTGCTAAAAATAACAGAGCAATAGTATTAATTTATAAAAAAAACAGTGGCACAACACAAGATTTACATCATTTGCTGCTGGTTGCTAAGCAACCAAACAGGAAGTAGCCTGGTGTCTTTTTTTCTGCTTGTTTGGTCATGAGATTGTCTGTTAAAACAGAGAGGGTGTGTGGCTCTGTAGCACATATACAGTACATGGTTCTGTTCAACGTTTAAAACCATTTTGGTCCTTGTCTTTTATTTCTTTTTTTTTTTTTAGTTGATGACTTTTGGGTTCTTCCTCTGCCTGGATGCCTTCCTCTACATCTTCACGCTATTGCCCCTCAGAGTGCTGCTGGCCCTCCTGCAGCTTCTCACACTGCCATGCTGTGGTCTTGGGTAACAAACAAAAAAAACATTACTCTATTATTGCAATATATAGAGAGTGAGTCAAAAATGTGGTAACAAATTCACATGGTCTCACACATTAAAAGGTCAAGAAATTCAAGTTTTTAATTTGAGAATGCATGCATAGCTGGCAACGAAGGTCATAAAGTATCATTCGCATGATAAAATTAACTGAGAAAATATTCAAAACTTCCTGTTTCTACTTTGACAAATCTAAAATCTGAAATTTTAAAATGTTAAAATTTCACTTTGAATTAAAATTTCTCCTGTAATGGACTTTATTATTAATTTACAATGAAAAAAAAAAAGCATTGAATCTGAAGACATTTCCAAACTTTGGACTTATACTGCATGTATTGAGCTTGATGTGTTTCAATACATTTATCGAATCAAATAATAACACAAATAATAACGAAACAATTTTACAATAACCAATATTATCATGCATACATTTTAGTTAATTTCAAATCGGACGGTGGTTCAGTCTGCACGTTTCTTCTATTGAAAATAAACCCTCAAACTCATTCCGTTACGGTAATTATTTTAAATAAGAATACGGCCTACATAAAAATGCACATCGAGGCGTCAAAACTTAGCTTATGTGGCTGACAGTTCAATGGCATCAAATTAAAAATAATTTCAATTTTTTTAAATGACTGTATATAGGACACAACTTTGACCTTTGTTTTTGGGGAAAAAAGTGAGTCTTATACCTGGGGATTTAGGTATAAATTGTTCGCCAAATCCGGTACTACTTTATTATACTGACACGTCCCTCCATTCGTAAAACTGAAGAGATGAAACAGTTGAAGTTCAAGTGTGTCAACTGAAATTTGGAGTCCATTTTTCTTCATTTCCTGTAAAGGCAGTAGCTAACCCGGTATTGTGCTCTAGTGGTGGGCGCCTCCTGCAGCCGGCCCAGGTGTGCGATGTCCTCAAAGGCTTTATCATGATCCTGTGTTACTCCATGATGAGCTACGTAGACTACGCCATGATGTACCACCTCATCCGAGGCCAATCCGTCATCAAGCTGTACATTATCTACAACATGCTGGAGGTACTCCCGGAATGATAATCGTCACGGTGACGGCCTCCTCTCATCGTCTCCTGTCCATTCTGTTCCTTCTTTTTTTAATAGGTGGCCGACCGACTTTTCTCGTCATTCGGACAGGACATTCTGGATGCGCTGTACTGGACGGCCACAGAGCCCAAAGAGAAGAAGCGGGCCCATATCGGTGTTATCCCACACTTCCTCATGGCTGTGCTCTACGTCTGTATCCTTTGCTCCAAGCGATTCTTAAATGGAGATACGTGAAAGCGCTTCAGAGGCGTGTGAGGTGTAAACAGAGTTTCTGCATTTCTCGAAAAGTCTAATTAGGGGTGGACTTTAAAAACAGTTTGATAAAAAAAAAAAAATATGTGTCCCAAATCTCTGCTTTAAACGGACCTTTCTTGCAGACTTACGCAATGTTCCAGTAGCGGCATGGGAGAAAGCCCCCCCCCCCCAATCTACATTTTCAATTAAAAAAAAATAAGGTGCGTGGACAAAATAATGATTAGTTCTCGCAGTAGTACTTTGCGGAAAAAAAATACATATGCAAAAACCATCTTGACATACGGTTCCATTAATTGTCATGGTGCACCACCTAGTGGCCGGATGGCTTAGAAACACTTACTGATTTAGTAATTAGCATGCCTTCATTAAACACAATATTAGCACATGGAGCTTCCCAAAATCAGGGAAAGAACTTCCCAAAAAGGTCCAGTCACTTTAAACAATATATAATGTCTCTGTTTTAGGTGTTCAAATTTTAACCAAATAATATTAATGAGTAATTATATATACTCACCTCTACTCACATTCAATGTGAATACATTATCAAAAAAAATCAACTCACATTCAACCTTCTTGAAGTATTTTCAAAAAATATTGGGGAGGTCTATGACTCAATCATTTGATGGATTAATCAATAGGATAATCAAATGAATAAATGTTAATCAAATAACAATAATAATGATGATAATGAGTAATTAAGTATATCCACACCCCTTTACTCAAGTTCAACATGAATATATTATAAAAACAAAAAAGTAACCAACTCGCATTCAACTTTAGTAGGTTATTTTCAAAGCAATTGGGTGGGCCTGTTACTCGATCATTCTACTTATTCATGAACTGGATCATCGATTTTGCTCTTTATCTCCCTGACTGCTCAGAACATAAGGAACGCATGCTCAATATAGCTCCGCAGCTTGATAATTGAGCTTCAACTACAAATATATACTTCATCGTTAAAAATAAAAAAAACAATCCATTCTGTTTCACCCGATAACCATAAACTGAAAGTCAAATCACTAGTGTTTTGTTTGTTCTCTTATTGTGTGTGGCGTTATTTCCCCCTCAATGTGCTCGATCTTAGTTCTCCACGCCATCCTCATCATGGTCCAGGCCACCACCCTCAACGTCGCCTTCAACTCCCACAACAAGTCACTCCTCACCATCATGATGTCCAACAACGTGAGTCGTCCCACTCACCACCAATGACGGTGCACGTTTGGCTTTAATTTAGAGACGGTGACTTACGTTTTCCTCGTAGTTTGTGGAAATCAAAGGAAGCGTGTTCAAGAAGTTTGAGAAGAACAATCTTTTCCAGATGTCAAATAGCGGTAAGCGGATCCATGCACACAATGACGTCAAATAGCAAACTGAAGGAGACGCAAAGATGAATCCGGGCTCTTTTTTTTTTCTACTGTAGACATTAAAGAGAGGTTCACCAACTACATCCTCCTACTTATCGTTTGCCTGAGGAACATGGAGCAGTTCTCCTGGAATCCTGGTAACCACGCTTGACCATTTGTGCAGCATGATCATACTTGAATGGCCATGAGCATTGTGCTGCCTCTTCTGATGTCTGTTTCTTTCAAGTTCACTCAGATGGAGTTTTATCACACGTTTTCATAGAGGAGAAAGAATACATGGATTCAGATATCGTTATTAGGGTTAAACCAGTATGTATTTTTTTTATTATAAATACAAATTATCGGTATTGAGCCTATCCCTGGCCTTATTTCAAGATATCTGTCCTCGCAATGTCATACCAGCTCTCTTGGAGTAGTTGTGTGATCGCAAACTAGAAGATACAAATGAGAAGAAGAATAAAATTGTCATTCATTTAAAAAAATGCCGTATTGGAATAGGTAGGTCTTTTTTAATGCTTTGTCATAATTTCTTGTGCCTTAAAAGTAATAATGGTACTGGTATCGTGATGAATTCAAGATTGAGTAATGTGGTTCATATAAGTATTTGTAAAAAAAAAAAAAAAAAAAGTGGTATAGAACAGCCCTAATACAATTTAAACACTATAAGATTAAGTGTAATAAAACCTAGTGACGTCCGATACCATTATTTTCAGACCGATACCAGTAAGACGATCAGTAGCTTTTTCCATGAAATTTCACAAAATTCATGGCAATTAAAAAAAAAATCTTTCCTATTTGTAGTCATTAGTTTGAGATTGCGAAACTTCTTCAATAGTGTGGCTGATCCCAGTAGTGAGTACCAATACCTTGAAACATAGAGTTATCGACCCGATGTGATAATTTGTAACGGTACTCGCTTCTCCCTAATTTTTGTATATGTTTTGGGAAAAAAAGTTTAGATGCCACAATCTTTGCTTCGTGTTATGTTAATAAGTTTAAAAAAAAAATCATCTTACGTTTGCCAAGCGCTAATGATCTCGGTGCTGTTGTTCTTCTTTCAGACCACTTGTGGGTGCTGTTTCCCGACGTGGCCATGGTGATTGCCTCCGAGGTGGCGGTGGACGTGGTCAAGCACGCCTTCATCACCAAATTTAACGACATCAGCGCCGACGTGAGTGCCTTTCACGCGGAAGTAGCCCGGCTAAGGCGGGATTTTGCGAATAAACAACAGATTTTGTCATCGTCAGTGTGCACCTTTGACGGGTGGCAGCACAATTATGCAATGGCCGCCAGTGACACAGGAAGGGATTAGCCCCTTTATCTTCAACACTGTCAAAGCTAATCACTAAAATCTCTCTGACTATAAAACCTGTAGACCACAGGTGCCAAACCCTAGTCCTAGAAGGCCCAGAATTCCTCCATCTTTTTAAACCTTCTCTCTCAAACACAACAGATTCAAATGATGAGGATCATTTTCAAGCTCCTGCGGCTCTTGCTAATAAGGTCATTATTCGAATCAGGTGTTTTGAGGAGAGAAAACCGGAAAACATACGGGATACCGGCCCTCCAGGACTGGTTTGAAACAGTGGTTGAATCTTACTTTGCCTCAGCAGGGAACAATGGTTTTCAGATGGCATTTTGGTTTAAGGAGCATCGCAGGGCAGATGTGGTTACCACTTTGTTGGCGCCACTGAATTACTTGATATATTTTCATGTCTTTCCTACGTTTACCTCACAGGTTTATGGGGAGTACCGAGCCAGTCTCGCCTTCGACCTGGTCAGCAGTCGACAGAAAAACGTGAGCTGTCACTAAATATTTGAAATCCGGTATATTATTTTCATGTAAACCATAGATTTCCCCTGTGCAATGAACTTGGCATTTTCCGGTTCACGCACTATAAAAAACTGCTTTTTCAAAAGTAGCACAACTTTGGTGGAATCGCTTATACGGCAGAACCAAATAACCCATTTTTGAATAATAATAATAGTAAAAAAAAATAGGATCAAATCGACCTAAGTCGTCAGATGACTCAATGTTTCACTGAACATGGGAAAATTTTACCCTGCAGTTTTAAGAATGAACACAAGGGGACTGAACCAAAAAAAGCATGCAGATTTGTTGAAGCTAACAAAATATGGGCTACCTGTTTATTTATTTATTTATTTTACAAATGCATAATAATCTTGTGGCTAGGGCTGCACAATTATGGCCAAATAATAATCACAATTATTTTTGTCAATATTTAAATCATGATTATTAATCACGATTATTCTTTGTGTTTGGTCAAACATGCCGTTTTATTGCCCTTTTTTTTTTTAAACAAGCAGTTTATAAACAAGGCTTCAAGGCTTGATACTTACAAATAATAAGAATAATAAACTAAAATGAATAAAGTAAATGATAATTAAGGCAAATGTCACCAGGGCAGCACAGCTAACTTACTTGCTTAGTGAAAACCAATGAAAAAAATGAAGCCTACTTAGTACCATGCACATTATTTACTTAAGGCAAATTTTAATCAACTAGCTGTCAAAATTTCATTTTCGGTCAATTCAACCCAAATTTATTCCAACTTTTTGCCAATTGGATTTTTCAAAATGGGTCTCAGCTGGCACGATATATATTTGGATTCAGGTGAGATACTATTTCACTCTGGTAAATAATATATTAGGGTGAGAAAAGCAAACATGTGTGAAACAGTGTCCCCTGGTGGTAATACGACAAGACGGCTTTTTAAATGTTAACACAGTATCGCCGAGGATCAGCTTAGCTAATCGTGGCAGCCAATACGATCGCGATTAAAATTCGATTAATTGCGCAGCCCTAATTGCGGCGGCTGTATTGTGCATCAATTCAAATAAGTAAGTGTACAAAAGGTGAAATTTGGTTGATAACTTTGCATTTGTGTGTGTTCAACGGTTGGTGTGGGTGTGTGCAGGCTTATACAGACTATAGCGATTCCGTCTCCAGAAGAATGGGTTTCATTCCTCTTCCTCTTGCACTGCTGGTCAGTTACCCCGATTCATCAATTTCCATATTTTGCCGCGTGTATTGTTAGTTTTATTGTATGCGTTTCTTTACCCAGCTGATCCGCGTGGTGAGCAGCTCAGTAAAGATCCAGGGCTCGCTCGCTTTGATGTGTGTGCTGCTCTTCTATTTTGGGTACACGTCTGCCTTAGCGCTCTTTTGTTTCGCGCGTGTCCTAAGAACGGCGCGTTCAGCCCACACGTCGATTTTTGTGAGCAGGCTGATCACCCTGAAGGTGCTCAACAGCATCGTCCTGCTGGGAACGTCGTGCGCTTTCGTCAAGGACGCAAATATGGAGGAGAAACTCTTCGACCCGCCACCCTCGGCCGTCTCCAGCCGCGTCAACTCTCGGGCTTACCGCGCCAAGCCTCCTCACGCCGGCGCGCCGCAGCAAGGTAGTATCAATGGCTTTCAGGTGGACTTGAACATATTATTATTTGACGGCTGTTACTACTAAATCCGCTTTGTTTTGTGCCTCATCTAATTTACGTGAAACTTAAGGAGGTTAACCCCGGCAGGAAATGTTGACTTCCCTTTTCCCTTCTAAATGCTCTCAAACCGGAGATCAGGAGGTACACCCTATGAGTGTCAAATTAGCCAATGTCAGGCTCATTAAATGCCAATCAAAGTTGGAACTAATGTCCATTTTGGACATATTGAAAACCCGATGTTTTATTGTGCATTTGCCCCGATTTTTGCAATCATTCTTTCACCAGTAACGCACGGGGCGCATTAGAAATGTTGGTGTTGACACCCCAAAACCACCAGATGGCGCTCGCGGCCACGCCTTTCGATGACTTTGATGATGGGCTTAGCCTGGACTCCCATAATGCAAAAGTCTTCAAAAGTCATCATACTCTAATTATGACATAAGAAATATTCTTATTTCAATTTTACAAACGTATAAAGATACAGCGTCGTGACTTTTGCTGTTATCGTATTTTTACAATTTTTGTACATATAGGGGGTGTAGGTTCCCCCTACACGAAAAAATTAAAATACATGTACTGTTTGGATACATGTATGGATAGAGCTGACGTCACTGAAAATTTTGAGGGGTCGAAAGTAAATGTATATTCGACGATGTTATGACCCTTTCAAAGTCAGCCCACGTTGGGTGATAATAAGGCTAGGCTAGTGATAATGGAACCACCACATCCCATCCTACAGGCCCACTATGATGGGAAAAAAGCCACATTTTGGTCACTGAAAACGGCATGATTTCATTCACACTTACTGACTATTAATTAAACTCGTCCGGTAAAATGATGATTTTTGAAACACGAGGGACGATTACCCTCAGATTACCCTCATAGGCGTTTGCGCCTAAACCATTTGATTTTTTTTTTTGTCCCCCGCAGAACCGATGAGCGATAAAGCCGGAATCCCTTTGGCGTCGGTCAGCCCGCAGCCGGCCTACGTGGCTGAGAGCGCCGCCCTCCCCACCGCCACCCTCCCGAAAAGCAACTCTGACGCCTTCATCACCACGCCCGACGAGGAGGACGACGTCATCAAGATCATCAACACGGACACGGGGCTGGAGGAGGAGGTGCTGGCGCGGCGGACCCCCAAGAAAGATTTGCTGGAGATTGACCGCTTCACCATCTGTGGCAACCGCATCGACTGAACCCCGTAACAGCGACGGCGACCAATCAGTATTTATTAATTTATTACAAACAACAAACCAGCAGAGGCTATAAGCTGTTACCGCAAGCTGGCGCAAGGAGTCCACCGGGGCTCGCTCGGACCTGCTGCCGGTTGCTGTGCGACCTGGGGGACAGAAGTCCCAGAAACCAGAGATGTAAAACGCTTAGAGTTACACATGCACTGTGTGTGTGTTTTTAAAGCACAATCCACAGTTGGCCATCGTTTTAAGAGGAAAGTAATTTCACAATTTTTTTTTTTTTTTTTACTGCGAACAAATTGAACGCTTTTCTTATCGGAAGTGGCAGACTCGTAGTAACAAGCTGGATGTTTTTAATACATGTTACTGAGTCAGTAGCCCATTTTACACCACATGAAAAATTTGTTTTGCCCTCCGAAGTCGTATCATTCTTTATGTGTAGGAGTACAGTAATCAAATAGCAAAAATATGTTTAAAAAAATCTGAGAACCATGAATAGGCTTATTTTTATTAGCAAATCCCAATGAATTCACAAATAGTGCACTTTGATATGCTGGGGGATTACTCTTGCAAATGTGCAAAAGTGACGTGGATGTGAAGGTAAAAGCTTTTTTTTCCCTCTTTGGAAAGGTGACTACATTTGGACAAAACAAGCGGGGTATACCATGTAATGGTCGCCAATCACAGGGCACCTAAAGAAAAAAGAATATTCACATCTGAACCGTTCCAGTAAGTACAGGTGTGCCCCAGGGCTCCGTCTTAGGTCCCCTGTACTTTCATCACCTAATTTCTCTTTGAAAGGCACTCATAAATAGCATTTATTATTTTTAATGTGGATAATTTATAAATGCGTTTGTTTGTTTTTTTCACTAAGTAAGCGCTCAGTTGTCTTGGTAACAATATTTATACAGGACAGATAAATAATCACAGTGTGGTATTTTTGGAAGGGCCAGTTTTGTCTATATCAAACAAGGGAACCGATGCGGAAAACGACTTTTGCCAACATGATGATCAAGGACGTAGCAAGTGTTGCTTTTTTTCTGCTAAATTACAATGAATTTGTTGATTTCATCAACAAGGACACCGTTGACATGAAAAGAAGTCCACAGAAACACTCCTAATTGGCACCACCTTGTTTTTTTTTTTGTAAATGGAAATAAGCGGAAAAAAGTTTTGGGAAATAAAAAAAAGAAAAAAACCTAACTGATATATCTGAACAGTTAAAATCGGTTTGCAGGTTAAGACTGGCTTGGGTGGAAAGAGTTAATGCATGTGGTGGGAAAAAAATGGCACATTTACTTTCAATTTCATTTTTCAAACATCTGATAATGATTTTTACCACCTTGTTGTTTTGCTTCAGCTTCGTTGGGGCAGTTTTGGCGGATTTCTGTGTGTGATAAAGGCTCATGACAACAAACACAATTTTAGCTGAACATTTTACACACCAGAACCGAATTTCCTTTCAAAGGACATTTTTTTTTTTAAGTTAACAAATGTTATATATTTGATGAGCATTTATAGGGCTTTTTCTAACAGTACCTCTATCTGTTTCTATGGCCATAAATGGGCCATCGTTAGCCCACCCTTGCTTTTAATACAGATCAACTGAATTATAAAATCTGTCGTCTTTATAGCAGGGATGTGATTTTACAGCAAGACTGCCCTCTAAATCATCATTTTAAATAATCAAATCAGCTCATTTGCCCTCGTTTCCCTCTCGCGTGCATGAGTATCCGTTTTAAGATAATATTCGTATTAAATCTCAATATGTCGAGAGCAAACTTTTGCAACTCATTCGACTGAAATCTGAAACTGGTTTTGAATAGACGTGATTATGCGCCACAATATATTGCAACTAATTCTACATCACATGAAATATTCTGTCAAAATGTGACACGTTTTGGGTTTCAATTGTTTATAAACCATCCCGCCGATTAGCGTCGCATTTTTTTTATGTACTGAATTATGTGTAACAGCATGAGGACATATTCAAAGGTCACTTTTCATTATTCCGTCTGCATTTGATTGTGAAAAAAATTTCAAATCGCAAATTAACTCTGTTGTCTCTTGTTGCATACAGTGGCTTTAAAAAGTCTACACACCTGTTCAGATGACTTCCGAAAAAAATGAGACCAAGATAAATGAATTTGAAAGCTTTGTGAACGGCTACTTTTACAAGAACTAAAAAAAAAAAAGTTTTCGATAGACTTGATGCAGATGCGTACCGTCTCGTAACTGAGAATGGTCTTCGTAGTCCGATATGTGATGACACATAAAAGACGTAGCCATTAACTGGTCTCTACCGCCACCTACTGTCTTGAGGTGAAACACGAGTCAACAAAGAATTTTCTGTTTGCTATCATAGTTTTGACCGCAACGGAATGTTGCAAAAACCGCAGGAACATTTTTCATAAATCCTATTAAAATGCATCTCAAAAATTGTAATTATAATGGTTTTATACGGTCCAAAATTTGGACAGTCATTATTTTTGTACACAAAATCTCGCATGTCCAACTGCAGTCACATAGAAATGTCAGAATCATGGAAATTTTACATGTTTTAGTCATCTGCTGGAAATTTCAGCTCCCTTGTGTTTTTTGCCCATTGATTCTTTTATGATATAAAAAAAATTAAAAGAAATTTCCATAATTTGTAACATGATGCCACAAGAGTTAAACTCATATAAAATGAGTCAACACACACTTGCTGCCAGTTAAAGTGCCTCTCATAATCCCAAATGAACTTCAACTGTTTTAGTAGGCTTTTTTTTTTTTCTTAGGTGAGGTGCACAAATGGTGCAAAAAGTTTTGAAATGATTAACCTTGGCCCTTCTTTTGTTCCCCCTCCCTCCGTGATTTCCTGGCTTCCACAATATTTCGTTAAAACCTGACATTAAAACTAGGGTGTGTAGACTTTTTTTTATGTTAACATTACCTCAAAGAATCCATCTCATCTTTTACTTTTGCTGCCTCTAATTGATTGAACAAAGTTACTGATGCTTCTTTATTTGCTTGTTCAGTGTGTGTGTGTGTGTGTGTGTGTGTGTGAGTGTGTGCATGTGAGACGTAATCTTCACAGAAGAAGAATAAAGGTTTTTGTTTTGTAATGTTTTCTGGTGTTGTTCTAGCATATGATCTGATTCTGGGTGTACCTAATCATTTGTCCCAGTGGTACAAAGCTATTTTTGCTCATGTGAAAACTGACTCGTTTCTGCCGTTATTGGGATGCCGTTTTTTGTTTGCGTTTCTCAGAAGAAGAAAAAAACAAAAACAAACACCGGGTGGTTAAAATGTTGTTTTCCCTGCCGTTAAACTTGGAGAAAAATTGTGTTGAGAGTCTTAGAGTAAAAACGTTATTTGGGCCTGTTTCCTACATTTTTCGTGATGCTTTTCCTCTCAGAAAAACCCACTCTGGCAAGTTAAAAAATACTTTTCCATGTCTGTTTTTACATACATTGTATAGTGATATTTTATGACTTCTCTTTTTATATTATTTAATTTTTTATGAAATATTTCTGTCTTCATGCAGGCACAGAGCAGTAACTCATCTTTGCGTTGCCCAAAAATTCTGAAAACTAACTTCTTTAATTTTTTTATCAAGTCATTATTGTACATAATTTTGAGGTATTTTGGTACACACAGACGAAATTGCATCCAATTTTTACGATGCCAAGTATTATTATACGACGCAGTAATTTATGTTCCGCACCATGACAGTGATTCGGCAGGCGGGGAAAGATGCGGGTATTTTTTTCTCCAAAAGTGCTAACTAGCAGTTCTATTGAGATGGAAGCAGCTTTTTAAAAGTCTTTGAAATGTCACAAATCATATTTAAACACAGTTATATTGGTGCCGTTGATCAAAATCAAGCGTTTCATTTTTTTGTTCCAGATGAAAGCGCTGTGGCGTGAAACTCAAGGGAACGTCAAGAAATATCCTGACATGTCCTAAATCTTTTATCGACTTTTTTCCCTTTTACGAATCGAATTAATCCATAAGGTAATATTATAAGTTACAATATTACGTTTAGTCCATGTTGTTTCGCGTCTGTTTTTTTGTTCTATTTTAAAGCAGCAATATTCGCGTGCGTTAATTTGTTGACGCTCTCTGGTCAGTGTCAAGCGGGATTTAGAAGCTCAGCGGGTGGGCGGATGAGTGATAGGCAGGTGGCGACTCTTCCTAGGTCCAATTCTCCCGGTCGAAGCAGCGAGCTACCCCGGGGAAGATGCGCGTCGAGAGTCCGGACGGAGCCCACCGGAGCTAAGGAAAGTGTGGAAAAAGTTTCCGCTTGCTTACTTGGTCCTACGTCGCTCAGGTGTGAGGTCGGCCGGAGCTCGGACAGGTGTTTTTTTTTTTTTTTCTCTCTCTCTCTTTCTCTACTTCGGACCAAACGTCGTCGAACCCCGGGATTTAATTTTGTTTTTTTCCCCCCCTCTCAACCCGGAGGAATGTTGTGGACACGGTGGCTCGCGCTGCTGCTTTGCTGGTGGGGGACCGCCACCGCCAGCACCGCGGCCGGGGGCGGCCAGTATCAGCAGCCGAAAGAGGACGACGCGAGAACGGACCCACACCGGCAGCGGTCGCCCCCGCCGGTGGAGCCGCTGGATTTTGGTTTCGTCCCGGCGGCGGTTTACGACACCCACGCGTATTACGAGCCCGGTGCCATCGGGATCCTCTTCCACATGGTCCACGCTTTCCTCTACGTGGTCCAGCCCAACTCCTTCCCCAAAGGTCAGATGATTTTAAATGAGCCAAACTCAATCAATCTTCTTCTTATTTAATTATGTATTTATTTATTGTTTTATTTTGTCACCATCTTTCAGCTACTTCCACAATTAAACCCCTATTACCCCCTTCCCCCAAATTTGACTATTTAAAAATCAACTTCAGCTCAGTCATAACACCTTTTTTTCCACATTCCCATTTTTCCCCAAATTCCGTAATTTTTTAAAATAAAACTTCTGGCGGGTCGGTTTGTGAGCAAGCCGTATGTGCTATGAATAAAAATTGCTTCTAATAAGTATGTTTTATGCTGTATGGGGGGCGGTGTCAAAAGTAAGGCCCGCGGGCCAGATTTGGCCCGCAAGGTGGCTTAAACCGGCCTGCAAAATGGTTTTGTGATGTATTAAAAAATGAACTAGACTGAACCTTACAGAATTTATTGAACGTTGTCTATTTATTTAATTGTTTATTTCTTCTTAAATCATCTAATGTATTGTACTGTAATTTTACCTTATATATGTATTTTAATGATTTTCAACAGTTCAACAGTTGGCCGCAGCTCTTTTAGGGGAATTGGGAGCAGGCTGGACCACATAGTAAAAATCAACATATGAATGGCACCAATTGTTTTAAGTACTTTAGAGCTTGTAGAGCTTGATTTATTTTGGTGTCCGTGACACATTAAAGTAAAAAAAAAAAAACATTGAAAATGGCCCTTGCATCTTTCAGTTTTTCAGATGGAAAAAGTTTGGACACCTCTGCTTTACATGATTAGGATTTTAAACTGATTAGTGATTTCAAAAGCAACAAGGAAGAAACAATTCTGCCTTTACGCAAGATGATAGTTGCAAATTTTGATCGACGCTATCACTTCATCAAGACCTGTTTCAAAGAGACTCAGAGAACCGCACACACACAGTCCAGGAGGCATGTGCCGTTAGCTAAACAACAAAGTCCAAATGAGCGCCGTCAAAGAGCAAACGCTATTTACACACTGATGCTATTTACTCAGTGACGATAATACGCATGACATCCTGGTCATTTGTTCCATTTTATTGGTACGTTAGGTTCAGATTTTCTCCTGTGCGTAATATGTGGCGCTTCATAAATGATTAGACCACCTCCCTTGAGAAAGACCGTCATATCGTGCTTTAATGCCGACTCTTTCGATTCACGGGGAGAGCTTGTTGTTTGACCACCAAAATGTCTGCTTCAGACCAAAATGGCCGTCTTCCTGGACCACAATGGCTGACTTCCCTGTTGCAATTTTATATTTTTTGGCTGTTTTGCGCCGCAGTGGTTAGCACATCCGCCTCATAGTTCGGGGACCCGAGTTCAAATCCACCTCGCTACGGCCTCCCTGTGTGAAGTTTGCATGTTCTCCCCGAGCCTGCAAGGGTTTTCTTCTGGCACTCCAAAAACTTGGCTGGTGATTGGACGTACTAAATTGTCCTGAGGTGTGATTGGTTGTTCGTCTCTGTGCGCCCTGCAATTGGCTGGGCAACCAGTTCAGGGTGTCTCCTGCCCACTGCTGGAAGTCACCTGGGATAGGCACCAGCAAGCCTTCGACCCTTGTGAGGATATGCAGCTCTAGAATATGGAAGTAAAAAATGTTGTGTATATTTGCATTCATGAGACGAGCCCCCCACATTTTGTGTCAAACCTGGTGTTGGGGGGGCTAATTTATTCATAACGTTCCAGATTTAAAAAAAATAAAATTTCAGACTTTCAAACCAAAATGTTTTACTTCCTGTTCAGTTTCTGCCATGGGTACTAAAGACATTTTTGAGTCATTTTATGATTAATGCATACATTAAAATTTTGCGTCAGTGGGTGAAAATCACGCACGGAGGATTTAGATACGTTTTAGGCTCTTGAGATTTCCTTCCAAAAATGGCTGCTCCAAACAATTATTGTTGACTTCTTCTTTCATTTCTGGCATGCTTCTTCCAGACCTTTTTTTGTGAGTCTTATAGACATGTCCAACCAAACAAGTGTGTGATCTTGTGACGTTGATCCAATAAACTAATGTTATGATCAGATTATTGCGAGCGGCGTTTCAATAGCCGTCAATCGGCTCGTTGCTGTTGTGTCACATGACCGGCGTAAAGTCAACGCGGGGTTGCCGGGCGGAATCCTCGTCGATGAATTTTTAGTCACGCCGCGTTCAAAGCTTCTCCTGTAACCGTTAGTTTGTACGTGAGCGGTCACGTTGGTGTGTTGACGCAGTGCAATAGGATTGGAGGACTGTAAGTCGCTGCCATTTTTGGTGCGCGGGGTTAGGCCAGCGGGGCTGGCTAATCAATTAGCAGAGCAGCGATTAGAGGAGGCTTTCCTTAGTCACCTGCATCACTGCGTAAAACCTTAATCCAGCTGGACCATATGCTACCACGCCCGGGAATGTTCTGCCCTGAGAATAACACAGGTGATCCACACCTGTCCCATTGTTGTGCAGCAACCCAAATGTATCCATATCTTTATGTATTATGCTTTGATTTGTTTTGTTTTTTAATTCAGTTTCAGTTAATTAGTTTTTGTTAGTTTTAGGCTCGGGGAGAACATGCAAACTCCCCACAGAAAGGCCGTAGCCAGGCGGATTTGAACTCAGGTCTCTTTAACTGTGAGGCGGACGTGCTATTCGCCGCTTCACCGAGCCGGCCGTCACTGACATACTAACAGTTAGCATTGCTAGTTGCGGTTACGGATGAAATGGAGAGTGGAACAACGCATGGCAAAGGATAATATTTAGAAAAAGAGGATGCATTTTCAGAAGGACAATTTAAAGACAAAACAATAGCCCCAAACCAGAAAGCGTCTGTCTGGATTTCACCTGAGCGCACAGGAGAAGGTGCGTCACTTTGTAGAAAATCACTGTAATGCATATCAGCAGATCGAGAAAAAAGCAAAGCTGAGCTTCCAAGACCATAAAACAATACCTATCGAGGAAGTGAAACAACACCACACACAAAGGCCAACTTCAAAATAATCACACAAAATAATGCAAAGACAGCAATGCTTTAGCCATACAAGGCTTTTATTTTGAAGTTAGCCTTCGTAGCTGTGGTAGCGGAGTGGCTAGCTAGCTCCGTCTCAGATATAAACATTGACACCCCCCCCCCCCCCTAAATAAAAAGATATTCAATCACTGATTAAGGATGCTAAGAAACAGCTAATCGGCAATGCTGTCACTGTGTGATAGCGCACAAGGCTTCGGAGTTAGAGCAAGCCGCTGACTTTGTATGGAGCACATGTGGTGCATTCAAACGGTCAGATCTTTCAAACCGCAACTCGAAGATGTCTGGAGCATGCTGAGACGTCACTGAAACTCTAAAAACTCCAGAAAATTTTCAGTTTTAAATCTGGGACTTTGAAAATTCGGTCCGAGCCTAGCGTATGTCTTCACTGTATTTCGTTTCGGCGGGTTCTTAGAAGACCAACACATTGACACCCACCACCCCTGTGAAGGTTCGATTGCTGCAAAGACACATTTTGGGCTCTTTCACTTAAGTATGGAGCCTTATCAATCCAAACACACACACAGAAGATAGATTACGGGATTAGCCTTCACAGAGCTAATGCTAACTGCTGAAGCTGCGACTGGTGCAGATGGCACTGTCAAACATACACACACATTTAAGAGTAGAAAGTGGGTCATTCTTGTTGTCTTATGGTTAGTTGGAGAAATGTATGACACAGTGGGGAAGTGTATAAAAAATACATATATATATATATATATATATATATATATATATATATATATATATATATATATATATATATATATATATATATATATATATATATATATATATATATATATATATATATATATATATATGTGCGTGTGTGTGTGTGTGAAATCCGGTTTAAGGGGATAGCTGAATACCAGTTAACATTATGAATCTTTGAACCGGTTATGTAGGTGAGATGAGGTGGGTCTCGGAGGTCACAGAGATGCCACGCTGGGTTTCACAACGTCTGCTCGACATCTTCGGTTAATCTGCCCGAGCGGTTCAGGGCCAAGATTGCGCCAGTCTATATTTACATTTACTGGAAGACACCTGGGGATGTTTATTTGCTTCAATCATTCGAGTCCTGTTGCCTAGTTTTGCAGTGGGAGGACAGGGAGATTTGACAGGAACAGGAAGTCAGACAGACTTAAAAGGAAAGTTTTTTTCGTCGACGTCCAATTAAAGAGTTTATCCGAACATAATTTGAAGTTTTGTCCAATGGTTCACACGCCTAACCCGTCGGTTGTTTATCCCTCCCTTCCCTTTCGTTTGCAGTATCTATCCCTCCTACTGGGTCACTGAACTAAGCTGTCTAAGCTTAGCTGCCCTCTCCGGCTAATGCTAACTAAGAACCTGCGAAAAAAAACAAAAACAAAACAAAACAGGTGGTGCCCCTGCGACGCATCACATGCAATGCGTGCATCACCCCCCACGCCTATGGCGTGCCACAAAATTCCCACAACTACACACTTACCAAGATTCACCAAAATCTCCTTACTTAGCTCTATCGACACCAAATTAGGTCTATCAAAACAGATTGCAAAAAAAAAATGCCACACAATGGAAGTTGGAATTCTCCATGGATGTCAAAGCGTATACCTAATGAAGTGACCAATGAGAGGTGGTTGTGCATGTTTACCTGCCGGGTAACGGGCACAGGTGAGCTTAAGGTCGGCTGACCTACATAAAGACGCCGCCAGCTGGACTGGAACAGCACCACGGTTTCCTTTTAGAAAGAGGATGTCTTCTAACAGTCTAGCATTCATTCACCATCATTCGATCATACGTCGAAATATTTTTATAAGGCGCTGGGGAAATGTTACTATTGAAACACTAAGTCATTCATGACCATTTCTTTTCAGATCTGATCGTTAAAGTCATTCAGCAAAATATGGGAGGAATCAAACTGGAAGAATGGCGAAAGGTTTGGCTTCCGTTTGTTTTGTTTTTTTCCCGTCGCGGTTTGATTGATATCGAAAGTTGTATTCATACGTCTCCGTATCCTACACGCAGCCGGACAATGTGGTCCTCCTGCTCGAGGTACGCCCCTCAATATCATTGAACCTCAGGATAAGAAACGTGATCGCTTGACGGGAGCGACTGACAAGTTCCGCCCGTTCGACAGGGGGCCTACTATGAGCTGGGGTTCCTGGTGTGCGCGACCATCGGTGTCGTGTTCGTGGTCCTGGTCCCGCTGTTAGGCATGTGCTTCTGCGTTTGTCGTTGCTGCGAGAATTGCGGCGGGGAGATGCACCAGAGGCAGAGGAAAAACGCAGACTGCCGGCGAGGCTTCTTCACCGCCACGCTTATCGCCACCACCATCTTCATCATGTGAGGATCCCAAAACACTTTGAGCTACCTTACACACGGCAAGCGGCTAGAGATTTGAATGAAAAAAAAAAATGATTTTAGAGTTGCCCATAGTCAGTGCTTCTCAATTATATTTTGCCAAGACCCCACTAGGAAAGTTGTACAAGTATACCTAAAACTGTATCCTTTCTAACATTAACAAAATAAAAAAAGCAAAAGAAAGCAACTTCCAACAAATGTTAATTTTTTTTTTACAGTGTTTCTACGGGTTACAGTTCAGTCTAAATCTGAAAAAAATTGAAAATAATAATAATAATAATGATTAAAAAAAGAAGAAAATTCTCATTGTATATAAAGCCTTTTCCCTGGGGTCACCCCCCCCCCCCCCCCCCTCCCGGAGGGGCCCGCCTCACTATTTGAGAGGTACTGATAAGTCCAGGGCTGGTGTTCAGTACGTTGGACATCAGGGGGCGCCAAAACTTGGATGAAAATTCCCTTTCAATATAAAAACGGTTTAAATTTGGTGGACCATAGTGCCAAAATTCAATGAATAAATGTACCATTTTTTATCTATGATTAAATAAAAGTGTCATTAATTAATTACATTTTGTATTAAGTAATTAAAAGTGTGAATAATTGTCAAATGTTTAATTAATTAATGAATAATCATTTAAGTCAACTTTTTTTGGTTTTTGTTTGATTTAGTTCTATTTCCTTTGAGTGCCATGGACAAGAATTCTCACCTTTTAAAATTGTAATAAAATAAATGAATACAATTCTTGTTTTTTAGCTTTAGGTCTCACTGTAGTGATAACTATGCCCATCGGATGGCAGCGTTTCCACGCTTATAACACAGGTATTATCTACATGCAATTCAAAGTTAGCAATGGAAGTCAATCTTTCAGACGATATCACCCATGTTTAAATACATAGCGCGCAATATTCTGTCGGAAAGATGAGTGAAAATGCTCACTTTACCGGCACTCTAGAAGTTGCATTTTCCGATCACGCTTAGCACTAAAACTGAGTTAACGCTTCTCTTGTTAACATACGTAAATCACAGTTGGGGGCGGGCACTAAACAAAACCTCGCCTCTAATTACGTTACGTCTAATTACGTCTAATTACGAACGGCAACTGTTCGAAACCGCCAAGTTTTCTGTCTGGAAATTCTTTTTTATTTTTCCTTACCAAGTAATCTGTGAGTTTTGGGGGCTATGCTAACTAGCTAGCCTATTATAACTGTCTGTATGCTTGTTTCTCGGTTAGCTTAAAGTTAAAGTTAGCTTAAATTATAACGGCGCCATCGCCGGTCGCCGTTGCCGTTTTTCTATTTAATTGAAAAATGAGTTCAATACTGAGTGTGCCGTATGCGTCAGTCTGGGGGTACTGGTGGCCTACGCAGCGAACCACAACCTGAGCTCCCACATCAAGAGCACTCGGCGCTTCATCAACACCAACATCAGAGACTTGAAGACGTTCGCCAACAACACACCCGCGGTATGCATTTAGTCACATGTTAAAATGACAGAAAAAAAAGCCCAAATTCACTTTTTGTCAACATCTTACAGCAAATCGAATACATGACAGCGCAGTACACGACAGCCAAAAACAAAGTCTTGTCGGAGCTTGATAGTAAGTGACTTGAGTAAGACGTTTAATTATTGCCTCTGAGAACGTAGCTTTAATTGTATTGATGTGATAGATATCGGACCTTTGCTGGGCGGGAGGATTCACAGTCAGCTGGAAAAGGAAGTGGTTCCCTCCCTGGATACGGCTCTGCGTATGGCTGGAGGTACATGGTCTTTTTTTTTTTCAAAATTTGTTTGAATTTTTAAGACGATTTCAGATTTATTACAGAATGAGATACAGCAAAACAATAGAATTCGGCAGTCAAGCAAAAAAAAAAAAAAATCCCGCGATGATACAACACGATATAAATCCATCCCCTTCAGAGCAATGTTTTCTAATGTGATACTAATACTATGATTGCGATGACTGCGAATTTCAATTTGACGCAATTTGGACTAATCCAGTAAGATACTATAGGGCGCAGGTGTGGAACTCCAGTCCTCGAGGGCCGGTATCCAACATGTTTTCAAAACTTTTCCCTCAAAAACACCTGATTCAAATGATTGGGATCATTTTGAAGCTCCTGCAATTCTTGCTAATGAGCTCATCATTTGAATCAGGTGTGTTGGGGAAAGAAAAACGGAAAATATGCAGGATGCCGGCCCTCGAGGACTGGAGTTTGACACCTATGCTATAGGGCCTAGAGCAACTATAAACTAGTATGTCGTGTGATTTGACACGGTTTAATTCAACTGCATATGACGAAATAGCATGCACTGCAATCCCCGAAATATAAGACGCGCCCGTGTATTGGACACACCCTTAATTTTGGAGTCAAATTCTGGTGTTTTCTACGTTATCGTGTAAAAAAACGCACCGACACTTTGGCAACAATACAAAAACTATAGCAAAACAAAATAAATCTAATCTTCCTACACCCTTCGTATTTTCCTGTGTTCATATTCATAAGTTATATATTTGTTGCGTGTTACGTTAAGTGCGTTTTAGATTTCCCACATTGTGAGCAGTCAGTGAATGCAACATGAAAGTAACGGTGAATGCGCTCCAATCAGTTGCTCATCCTTCTCCTCGCGATGCCGCTCAAGTACATTTTGCCCTAAATATCCGTTGCACCAAGTTTATGATTGTGCGTACACGCCAAAAGACGGCAATTAATTAACGAGTCAGATGAAATACCTTCACGTGTTCTCTAACCAGTGCACACTTGATTGAATCTGCTGGAGAAATCAGAACCTTTACATAATCCTCTCCGTTTTAGTTACGTTCCGAGGATGGACTCGAACGTTGGTTCAGCCGCCTCGCTTCTTTTATTGAAAATAATGCCGTAACAATCTCAGCTAACAGGACTGCTGTTAGCTGCAACAGGCACTTGCTGCTAACATCCAACTGACATCCGCCATTTAGCTCGTCTCCTTACGGTAATGAATGTAAATAAGAATACGGCCGATGGAAAAACGCACATCTCTGCGTCAAAACTCAGCTCATGTGGCTGACCGATCAATCTTCCTGGAATGGTGTCGAATTAAAAAAAAAATAATCAAATTTTTAACCTGCCGTTTATAGAACGCACCCATTCATTTTGGGGAAAATGAATACATGTGACATATTTTTCATTTGATCTTTTTTTTCACCACATCTTTTTTTTTTTCCTTCTAAAGTCAAAGTTGAGAATGCAATCAAAGGTAATGAAAAAAAAGTATGGGATTTGTGTTTGTGACTAACTGTCAGTGGAAGTGTTACAATAGGAACCCATTGTTCTGTCTGTCCAGTGTAAAGTCATATTAGTGCTCCTTGTGGTTGTTGCCATCCAATTAGTATTAATTTTGGTCTTCGAAATTTCCAAAGAAGATTTGTTGATTTGCAGCCATGCGCGAGACAAAAGAGGCTCTGGAGAACGTCAGCTCCTCACTGCAAATCCTCCAAGAAGGCACGGATAGGCTGAAGGACAGTCTGAACACAGAGCGAGCGTCACTATCCAACACCTTGTCGGACCCGGCCTGCACCAACGGCGCCGTGTCGCCGAGCTGCAACGCCATCCGCTCCACGCTTTTCCAGCTGGGCGTCAACGCTGACTTCTCAAAGGTGGACCCGGAATGACGTTTCAAATTGAAAGAAGGCGGGAACGCTCTCGTTATCTTTTTGCAGCTCCCGGATGTCGACTACGCCTTGGAGAACGTTCACACGGTCCTGAGGACGGACCTCAGCAACATCATACAGAAGGTCTGATTTTAAGCTGCTTGATAAATGTAGCATACCCGTTTTCATAATCTGTATTTTCCGCAGCATAAGGCGCACCGGATTATAAGGCGTGCCTTCAATGAATGGCCTATTTTAAATCTATTTTCATACATAGGATGCACCGCATTATAAGGCGCGTAGAATAGGAGCTACAGTTGTGTATGGGGTTACAGATTGCATCCACTAGATCAGGCATGTCCAAACCCGGTCCTCGAGGGCCGCCTATCCTGCATGTTTTTGATGTTTCCGTCATCCAATGCAGCTGATTCAAATGATCAGGTTTGTTGTCAGGCTTCCGCTGAGCTTGCTGATGAGCTGATCATTTGAATCAGGTGTGTTAGGAGGACAGAAACCTCCAAAACATGCCGGATAGGCGGCCCTCGAGGACTGGGTTTGGACATGCCTGCACTAGATGGAGCTGCGCTGTAGGGAATGTCAACAAAACAATCGGATAAATCAGTCAAACTTTTATTAAAGGACGACCAGAAATTGAGAATAAAGATGATTTGTGGAAAGTACTAGCTGAAGAATGGAGGAAAAAATACACCCCGACTACATTAAAAGACTGTTAAGATCAATGCGTGAGTTTGAAAATATGTAACTATGATTTAATTAAATATGAAATCTTTCAAATTTCAGCCAAAAACCTTAAAATATATGGTTTAAAACCAATATAAAACCAATTTCTGGATTTTTTTAATAAAATTGTGCTTACTTTAACAAAAACTAGCATTTTTTGCAAAATGGCTTAAAAATTGTAGCATTTATAGCATATCAAAATTTCAAACGGGATGTCATAAAAAATGTAATAGTAAAAAATACATTTATAAATAAAAAGGTAAAAATTAAAGAATTTACATGGTATATATATATATATATATATATATATATATATATATATATATACCGTATAAGGCGCACTGTCAGTTTTGGAGAAAATTGCAGGCTTTTAGGTGTGTCCTGTAGTGCGGAAAATACAGTACATGAAAAAATTGCCCAATTAGCGTCTTCAAGGACTTGATGTACATTGTTTCCTTCAAACATTAAAATCATTTTTGAGTCTTTGAAAAATGTAAAGTATCTTTTTATTAACCCCTGGGTGTCCAGTAAATGTACATTTTGTACATTTGCATTTATTTATTTTGCAAACAGCAGTTTTAAATTTACGAGGCATGGGACTATAAACATCCAAACTTTTGGCCCCAAACCAGAAATTTTGAGTCAAACTTTGAATTGAACGGAACTTGAATGTTTTATGAGACAAAATCATTCAAAGACAATTTAGTCGTCCGTCAACAGTTTCGTGTTTAGACAGTTTTTCTCTTTCCTCCATATTTAGGGCTACGCGTCCTTCAATGACACACCGAGGCTGGTCAAAGAGCAAACCAAAAATATTGTCGCAGGTACACAAATTCCTTCTGTTTGTATGTAGAATGAACCCCATTCCAAACATTAGAACATTAGAGTTTAGACGAATCCCCTCCCCTATGAATTTTGGTCTAAGAAACACATTTTCTATCTGAAACAGCACATTTAGGTCAGCGTGGATTGGTTAAAAGTGATCAGTAGGAACAGCAACTGTCAAGTCATTTCTGGCTATCACAACAGTGAGCACTGCCAGCTAGAGACTAATTTATGCTAGACGCAACTATACTGATATATTGAAGCCACCGGTAAAAACTTGTCCAGTGCGGCTTATCCGTGACAAAAACTAACTTTGTTTTTTGTTTTTTTCTTCTTGATTGTTGCTGCTTGATTTTGGCTCCTACTGTATAGCAGTGCGGCTTATAGTGCGAAAAACTAACCCCCTATTTCTTCTCTTATCTTCGTTTTCCCTTGTTTCGGACGACTAAACTACAGCCTTACCTCGTGAGTGTTCCACATTAAGCTTCTAATTATGAAACCATATAATCGTTGTCGCTGTTTTGCCTATTAATTGCTCGTGTTCGATGCGTTTTTAGGAGTGAAAGGAATGCTGGATAAAATCGGCTCGGAGATCCACGGCTTTGCTAAAATGTTTCCCGTGGAGGCCTCATTGGCCAACTTCACTATCTTCCTCAACCAGGGCCAGAAGAACATTGAGTCCTACTATGCACAGATTGATCAGTTGGACTTCTACAGGTTTGATTTGACTTTGGCTGGGTGATAATATCGATACAGTGAAATATTGCGATACAAAGTAGACGCAATACATATTCTACATATTCGGTTCTCTTCGTGTCATATCCATTTGCTTACGCTCCTTCCAGTGTTGTTCTCTGCCTTTTTTAAAGCAAAATCAAACATACGATAGAAAAGGATTTATTGTTGGAACTGAAACGCACAGACAAACTATACAAGCGAGTCATGGAAGTCGACTTGAGGAAAGAATGAAGAATGGATTTTGTGTGTGAATTAAGTCTTTTGGGAGTTTTGATGGGCGCAAGCATTTTATTTATGTATTTTTTCATATTCAATATGCTTTTGTCATTTTATTTCATTCGTATTCACTTGGTAAATAAATAAAAATATGTTCTTCTTACTTATATATATATATATATATATATATATATATATATATATATATATATATATATATATATATATATATATATATATATATATATATATAAACTCAATTTTGTAATTTAGCATACAATCTTGTTAAAGCTTGCCTGCTCATGGTGGACTTCATGAAACTTTGCAGATACATATTTTTAAATTCCCTTTTATTTTGAAGTGTTGACAGTATCACACACAGTACCCAGCAGTAGATTTTACCGTTAAAAATAATTGCATATTGGAAGCCTTATTATACATTTGATGTCTGCAGGTGGATTGGCTGCGTGGCAGTGCTGTGCATGGTGGTTCTCATCCTGTCCTTCAACATCCTGGGTCTGCTCTGCGGCACATGCGGCTATGATAAGCAGGCTACGCCAACCACTCGCGGCTGTCTGTCCAACACGGGAGGGAACCTGCTGATGGCGTACGTACCAAAAATATAAATATATATACCTACTAAAAATATGTTACTGTCTGACAGCGGTGCGTTATTGAGATTACGTTGACTAAAGTCAAACTTGACTTGCTAAATTTTGGGCTTGGGACTTCCGCTCCACTCCGAAGGCCATATCTTATTTGGCTGTCTTTCTGTTTAGACTGCAAATTCTACCATTGAACTAATTAATTAAATATAATAATATATAATATTAATAAATATTTTTCCACAAAAATTGATCAACATTAATTGTCAGAACTGTTCTCAAAAAGAAAAAATTATAAATAAGTATTTGTCCACAGAAAATGTTTCAGCATAAAGCATTGGGATTACAGTAGAGATCTCTTCACAAAAATAAATCATTAACTTTATTATTGATAAATATTTGTTCCCAAAAAAATAATCGACATAAAGTGTCAGACCTGTCCTCAAAAAGACATCATTACTGATAAATATTTGTCTCTTTGGGGATCATAGTAGAGATGTGTTCACAAAAAATCAATCATTAACTTGACAGGTAACGAGAGGTAGCACATTACAATTTGGGTCGAACCATTCTAGTAAGGGGGAGAGTCTGGCTTTTTACAATAACAAAATGGAATAACCTACTGAACATAAAATTGATGATTAGTTTCCAGAAACAATTAATTAATTCAATAATCATTCTTTCAACGATTTTTGCATGTTTGTTTGTTTTATTTAAAATCCTTTGAAAGTACCCCACCCCGAAGTTCCTTCAAGTACCCCCAGTGGTACTAGTACCCCACCACTGACCTATGGAGCTAATTTTAATAGAATTAATGATTGGGTACAGCAAACACCACCGGACAAGAATGACCCGACCTGCAGGTCACGGTGCGGTAAATGCCAGTAAATGCTACTGCTGCATTAGCATGAATGCTAACGTCTGGTTTGTTTGGGTCTATGACAGCGGCGTGGGCTTCTCCTTCATCTTCGCCTGGCTGCTGATGGCCATCGTCACCACGCTGTTCGTCGTCGGCGGAAACGTGGAGAAGATGCTGTGCGAGCCGCTGGCCAGCCGGCAGCTGTTTCAGGTACGGGACGGAAACGCTCGTATTTTACCCTGACATCTGCGATTTATGCCTGTGCGTGCATTTATTTAGATCATAGACACACCTTTCCTGGTCCATCCGGCCAAGAAGAATTTCCTTCCTGGAATGCTGTTTCAGAACCCAAATATCGACTTGACGTTGGGAAGCATGTACAGGTAAAGAACGAATCGTGGACGCGCCGCTTTCAATGAAACAGTGTTTGCGATGAGAATGTTGCCGTCGGGAACTTGGCCGTGTGAAGGACAGGCCTGACCAGTCGGCTCAAGCTCAACCGCAGACAGATATCACTTCACCTGTCATCTAAAAAATAGGCCTGCCCAATTAATCGAATTTTAATCGCGGGATTTTCCTTTCTCGCGCGGGAACCTACTTTTAATTATTGAATAAATAGAGAAGGTTCAGGGAGTTTTAGAGTGCGGTAGAATTGTACCCGTGCAGTACTTCTCCGTTCTCCTCATGCATGAGCTAGAGGGGAAAAAAATGCCTTTTCTCCTTCTTTGTGTAGTTTCTCACAAATGTGTAACTGGTGAACGTGACACATGCGAGGTGACATTCTCGATGGGCTAACCCTTTTTTAAAAATGATAATTATCATTTTTTTTTCAGGGAGTGCTACGATAACAACGGCCTATATCACGCTCTGCAGCTGGAGACCATGTTCAACATCAACTCGTTCCTCAACAGGACAGTGGCAAGTGCCTGATCAAAATGTGACATGCTCTCCAAAGTTATTTCATTGTATTTGTGCCCTATACATTGGTGTCATTAGTACAACAAGGACCTGGCCAAAGTGTTTGACAGCGTGCAGGTGGACCTGCAGGACATCTCGCTGCTGGAGCAGGCGGGCAGAGACAACCTCATCAACTTCGCCAACGCGGGCATCGGGATCATTGACTACGAAGCGTACCTGGCTGAGGTTGGCAAGACAATTGATATTGTAGACAATCACGTTAGTGATTGACTGCTGGGTTAGAAGTTTAGTCAGTCACTTTGTCACTCAGCTAGTTAGACAGATAATAATGCAAGGGTTTGTCAGTGAGGTATTGAGTGAGTTGTAAGGTATTTTTATTTATACATAGCACATTTCAGACGCAAAAGGTAATTCACACAGGAATGTTAGGAAGTTTATACGATTACTAAATTTGAACCTCTATCAGAGATATGAAGCACTCCCCTTATGTTTATTCCATTTGCAGGCAGCATAACAGCTTAATGAAGCGCCGCCATGTTTACTTGAAAGTGATCATTTCCTTTTTTTGTCCGTGTTCATTTAGAAAACACAAAGTATGACATTTTTACGAGTTTGGTCATGTGACATTCGCAAGCTGAGGCATGATTGGTTGTAACCTGAGCCTTGAGTCCATGTGGGCTTGTTTGGTGTCGTCAGCCAGTGGCAAAGTGTGTTTTTAAAGGAGTTAATCGAAAAGTAATGAAACAATCCAATTCATTATCGACAAAATATTATATTTTGCTGCTGAAACGGAAAGGTATGTTTGATAGCCCTTTAAATCTTGGCTGCACTTATTGTGAAAAAAAAACTTTCCCCACTGGGATTGGGACACATCGTGAAGACCTGTAATGAGGCAAAGTCGCCAACAGATGGCAACAATGCAACACTAGCTGAGTAGTTCGTCAATGAGTTCGTGAGCAGTCAGAGTTAATCAATTCCGAAGTGAATCGTTTGATTGATTAGTTAATCAGTCACTTAATCGTTAGTTAATTAGTCATCAGCCATCCAGTCGGTTTATTCGGCTGGATTTGAAAATAAACGGACGACCATGCCTTTAGTGGTGCATTTATTCTTTCAGGTTGGAAAAAAAAATAATAACACTATTGACAGTGGCGGTCCGTGCATTTCACACTTTAATATAAGAACATCACCTTCTTTCCTTACCACTAATTGAATATGAACAGAATAAATTTACGAAAACATTAAAAACGAAAATAATACATCTATCTAAACAAAATCCATTATTCTTTCTTTCCTCAGAAAGACTTCAATGAGTCGCTTGTAGAGTTCCTGCATTTCATTTCCAATAATAAATCCTTTTGTATTGACATGGACGCGAGAGTAATTTTGTATGTAAAATATCTACATATAGAGAAAATGAATGTAAAATGAAATGGACTTTTATTACGGTTATTATAGGTTATTGTACTTATGATAATATCAGGCTATTTTAGGCTCGCAGAGAATGCCTTGCTGGCCCTGTTGGCTCACCGCTGACTATTGATTAACGCTACTAATTTGACACGTGATTTGTATTTTCAAGGTGAACAAGGGAATCACGCTTGTGGATTTTCTGACCTTTGCAACTGATCTTGAAGGCCAGGCGGACCAGCTCGTGAGTCGTAGAAATGAGGAAATAATTGTCAAGCATTGGTGGTTCAGTGGTAGAATTCTCGCCTGCCACGCGGGAGGCCCGGGTTCGATTCCCGGCCAATGCAAAGCACTCTTTTGATTCCTCACATGTGACAAGCGTTAACTTGACTGCAGATTGTTTCTGTCTCTTTTTCTAGCCACGTGGCGCTCTGGAAAACGCACTGAAAGGTCACGCTAGCAGCATCCGACAGATCCACAGAGAAATGGTGGTCCCCATGGAGCAATCCATGGTACATATTCATATGCAACACACACTTCTTTTATTACCCACAAGCGACTACGCTTTTTCCTCATGCTTTCTTTCCTCTCATTGGCTGTGACAGAAATATGTCCGTGCCAGGGTAAGCACGCTTACAGTGACTGTTGTTGATTTTTTTTTGTGCCGGTGCCGTTGTGATGTGGCTTGTGGCCTGTGGTCTTGTTCATAAAGATTCGAGGGCAAGATCCCATTTATTGAACAGTTTTTTGTTTTGTTTTTCCTCACCACACAGAGCACTTTGAGTCAAAGTATTAAACAGTTGCAGAAAACCTCCAGTGACCTACCGGTAGGCACCATTTACTTTCATATGAATGTACAAATATAGTTGAAGCTAATTTGGTTTTATTTGTCATTTTTTTGACATACTTGTAGTGGTAGAGTTCTTTTTATATTTAGTATTTTACTATTTTTAAGATATTTGCGGTCGCTGTCCAGTGGCAACAAAAAAAGGTGTAGCACACATAAATGACGTTTGTAATTCAAAATAGGATGAAATGCTATAAAACAAATAATGCACAATCCATTTGTTTTCAATGTCTTTGCGCTGCTTGAAATTGCCTAATATTTTAGATCTTACCATTTTGGGGGGATGGGAAACAACCATTATTTTGTTTCCAATCTCTCATTTGAATAGTTTTTATTGATTTCAAAATTTCAAAGCTATGTAATTGTGTGGTGAACATTTAATTGACTTCACAGTCACTCTTCACTCTGACAGAAACGATATATATATATATATATATAATATATATATATATATATATATATATATATATATATATATATATATATATATATATATATATATATATATATATATATATATATATTTTTTTTTTTTTTTTTTTTTAATAAAGAATAACGTGTGCAAAAACTTCTGTTTAGGTGAAGGTGACCAACATCCTGAGTGCCATCGATGCATCAGAGTACCTCATCAGTAACAATGCCTCACACGTAGTAAAGCAGGTACCAAAACTGTCATTTAATATTTCGTCAAACATATTCGCCAGTGCAATTTGGCAAGTTTTTATGTTTGCAACACGCAAGTTGCTCTCCTTGAAAAAAAAAAAAAAAAGGTCTCCCTGAAACCAACATCTGGGTTTTATTTTGTGTGTCCAGGAAACCAAAAACTATGTGCAAAGCTTGGTGGGATATTTCAAACAGTACACAGACTGGGTTCACAATTCTGTGAGTTTGAACTCTCTTTCTACAAAATGATTGCTCTTAGCATTAATGTCATAATGTTTTGTACTCATGATGTGTTTTCATTGCGGCTGTAGCTGACTGCAGAGGTGGCTCAGTGCAAACCCATCAGCAACATCGTGGACAGTATGGAGATTGTCGCGTGCAGTTTCATTGCCGACTCAGTGGTAAACTCAACAGGACTCCATAGCTGATCTTGGGATAAAATTGAAATCCTGTACACTCTCTAGTATGTAGGCATTGGTGGTTCAGTGGTAGAATTCTCGCCTGCCACGCGGGAGGCCCGGGTTCGATTCCCGGCCAATGCAAGCTATTTTTTCCGCATTTTTTTACCCATTTTTTTTCTAAGCACAAGGGTCCCCTTTATTACCCATTTTTTTCTAAGCACAAGGGTCCCCTTTATTAGGAAGAAGCTAGCGAGCCGGAAGCTAGCGAGGCGGAAGCTAGCGAGGCGGAAGCTAGCGTGCAGGAAGCTAGCGAGCAGGAAGCTAGCGAGCCGGAAGCTAGCGAGCCGGAAGCTAGCGAGGCGGAAGCTAGCGAGGCGGAAGCTAGCGAGCAGGAAGCTAGCGAGCAGGAAGCTAGCGAGCAGAAAGCTAGCGAGCAGGAAGCTAGCGAGCAGGAAGCTAGCGCCGTCCGGAATGTAACAGCCACTCGGTTGAAAAGGAAAAAAAAATCATTTTGTTGTTTTTTCTAGAATACATTCTGGTTTGGACTCGGACTCTGCAGTATCCTCCTGCTCCCCAGCATCATCATCTCCATCAAACTGGCCAAGTACTACCGTAGGATGGACACAGAGGACGTCTTTGAAGAGTGAGTCTAGTCGAGACCTGCATTCACTATGCACGCCCAAAGTAGTCTGGTCCAATACAAGAGCTGTGACATTTGACTTCTTAACTTCTAATACCTTGGCTGCTACAAAATTACCCAAACGCTATAAGGTATAAGTAGACAAAAATCATGCGAAACAAGTTGCGTCTTATATTCTGAAATGTATGGTATTTATTTCCCAGCTCTTGTAAAGGATATCAGCATGTTTTGATAAACTATTAATGTTGATTTTTCTCTTGTCCTTCCCATTGTTTAATCACCATTGATTATTTTTTTTTAAATCACCATTTTTCATATTGACTTGATTATCCTCAGCTCCACTTACCCATTGCTTGTTGCACTTTGACCGCCTCTCTTTTTCATCCTCATTTTCACTTTGAATCTTTACCATTATCGTTGTTTTCAAGAACATCTCCTCTTTGGGTTCATCCTTCTTTCGTTGAGTTTCCATATTCTACTCAAATCAGGGCATTTTGGCACCGGACTTGTGTTGCAATTTGGGTAATAATACTTTAGAAAACCATGCTGTGCGGTGAAGGTATATTTTCATGTATTATTATTTGAACGTAATTTTTTATCCATAAATTTTTAATACTCTTTTTTTTTTTTCCTCAAATAGAACTCATTAATATTTTTTGGGGCTACAATACATAATATACACCCACTATAAATAATAAACACCTCCCGGAAATCAATGTCTCATTCTTCCCACCACAGGGAAATGTACAGGGGAGGGGGGAAAAAAACCTTATCAATGATAAGCTATGTATCTAGGGCTGGAAAAAAGGTTGATCAAAGTCGGTAAATCTACTTCAACCCCAGGTTGTCCAGGCTTTTTTCTCAAACCTGGCTTGATTATCACCCAAATTGGGCTGACTTTGAAACGGTCTTAACATGTCCGGCTAGCATGGTTGTCATGACCGGTTAGCATGGATACGATGTAATAGTGTCTAATAAATTACACGTATAAAACTCAATTTTTCTAGAGAATAATCGATAGGATGATTTTGTTCAAAAATGGCCAGAGTTATATCATATATTAACATGCCCTTAGCACATTAGCATTACACACAAGAAGTACTTTGCATGACCTTAAACTAAACTTACCTAATTAAACTTATACATGTGCAAAATGATCCTAAAAAAGGAATATTATTGCTCCTGTGGACTTGTAGTTGATGCCTAGATCACTGGAAAGGTAAAAAAAAACAACAACAAAAAAACATACAATTAAAACAACCAAAACAAAGTTCTCTGCAAGCACCACCAAGAAACCAGCGCCATCTCAAGGCAAACAAATGAACTGCATTCTCTTTGTCAACTGCTATTGATATTATGAATTTAAAGGGTTTAGGAGCGTTTTGGAGGTGCTTGGAATGAATTTGGCTGTTCGCATGTAAAAAGCACTTCTACACATGGTAAATTCACATTATGAGATCACTTCTGGAACGAATCAACGTCACGAGTGAGGGTACCACTGTATTCTGATCAATATTTCAGATTTCCCATTTTCAGCAATGTTCGGCGCCTGTTCGATTTCATCTGAACAATATGCCTGTCCTCGATTCATCCCTGCATTTAATTTCAAAATGACTAAAGTGGAGTGAGCCCACTTCGGTTCTCATTGGCTCAAATTCCCATGTGTGTGTATACATGTGTATGTGTGCGCATGTGCAATAGTTCCCCATATAGTGACACCCTGTTCCGATTCCCTCGAGCCTCGGCTCCCCTGATCTGCGCCGACTGCTGATTCAAAATGGAGGTTCCCCCATAACCAGTTAAAAGGTACATTGTTTTACAGTAACTTTTTGGGGCTTTGAACGCATCGTTTGAAGCGGTTGCCAGCCAATCATCGGGATCCCATTCTGATCCATCCTCTTTCATCTACTTTAGTGCCTACGCCGCCTTTTCGTGCTCAATCATTAGATCGTCCCTCTTATAGTTGCATGATGGGAAATTTGTCAGAATAAAGCCTTAACTATCAAGTACAAAAAAATATTTTGCCCCCATCAAAAAAATTAAACGTGGAAAAGAAGTGTAATTTTGTAGGAATAGTCATAAAGAGTGAAAAAATATTCTTTAGTTTAAAAAAATGCTAGCAAGGTTAGCTTGTGTTAGCCTAGTAAGGAGAGTTACTTTTTTTTCAGCTTAAAAGCTGCCTCTTTCTAATAATTCCAACCTGATGCTAATTTGTTTGAATTCCTTCAGACAACAAAAAAAATATCACATGCTTAGTTTTTTAGTTTTATAGATGTAAAACATTCTTTAGTTTAAAAAAATGCTAGCAAGGTTAGCTTGTTTTAGCCTAGCAAGGAGAGTTGCTTTTTTGTTTTTAGTTTTTGTTTTTTTGTCGCCTTGTGAGCTGCCTTTTTGAAATGGTTCCAACCTTATTTCTTTGAACTTCTTCAGACAACAGGAACAAATATCACAAGCTTAGTTTTTATAGATGTAAAAAATTGTTTAGTTTAAAAAATGCTAGCAAGGTTAGCTTTTTTAGCTTAACAAGGGGAGTTGCTTTTGGTTCTTTTTTTTTGGGGGGGGGGGGGGGGGGGGGGGGGGGGGGGCTTGTGAGCTGCCGTTTTCCACAGGTTCCAACCTGATGCTAATTTCTTTGAATTTCGTCAGACAACAGCACAAGCTGAGTTTTTATTGATGCTTGAATGTTAGTTTATTTAATTAATCTATTTTTATTTTTATCTCCACAGCGGACAAGAAAACTGGAACTGAAGCGTTGGTCGTCGATTCATATCCTGATTCTGTTCCGAGAGATGCAAAAAAAAAAAAAAACAGAAAAAAAGGCAAACAAAGACATGAATGGACTGTGGCCCCTCATTTTCCAAGGTAAAATGCTATTCTAGAATTCCTGTACACAACTTCAGATGATACCAAAATGGGAAAAAATATCAACAAGCAAGAACTCTGAACCTGCTAGCCAAATGTCATGTATTTATGTAAAGCTAGCTGAGCATGTTTTAACTTAGCTAACTTTTCCCCATAGATACTTCTGTCCGTATACGCAGTCACATGGACAAATCATGTACATTTTTTTTATATATATTTTTGCTCATGTTTGTTTTTCTAACATATGTTTAGTTTTTAGATTTTAGAAATAGACGTTTCTTTCGCAAGAGTAGCTAGCTAGCATGTTCTGGACTTGAAGTTTGTGTCATGCTTTGTTAAAAAAAATAGTTTGACAATTTGGGGAATATTAAATTGTTGTTATATGACACCATTGGATCAGTTATGTTTTTGCTTAAAATACATGTGTGATGATGAAGGCTAGCTAATCACTTAAAAATCTCACTAATAATACATTACCAAAAAATAAATAAATTATAGTCAACTTTATTACAACACAGCACAAAAAACTGTGTGTCATTACGTGAAAAAAATATTGACAATAAATGTGTGTTTTGCAATAATATTGTCACGCCGGATTAAAGTGTAATTTTCTGAAAATAAAAGTGCATAAATCTGACCATATTATCCTATTATATATTATTACTTAATGTAACAAGAACTAAGTCGCGACAAGAAAGAATACCGACAAGAAGTGTAAAGTTGTTTTTCGATAACCTTGTGTCATTTTATATTCTGTTAGCTTGAGAGCAGGGATTTTAAACTAATGCTAGCTAAGCTAACAGAGTGAAAATTTGCTTTCGTTTTTTTTTTTCTGGCAGCTTGTGAGCTGCCTTTTTCCAATGGTTCCAATCTTTGTGCTAAACTAAACTAGCATGAAAGAGTTGGGAAGAAAAAAAACTTACTGTACTGCATTTTCCTGACATTTGTGTATGCTAAGCTATGCTAACCCTAAGTGGAAACTATCGTATTTCCCATAAAGGTGTACTTAGTGGCACTAGCACTTCGCATGGCCGAACAATGCTATGGGTGTGTGTGTATTTTTTTTTTTTCAATTGGTGTTGAGAATAGGCCAAACCCAAATCAGAAAATGTGTGTGTGTGTTAGTTGGGGGGGGGGGGGGTCCAAATCTATGAATAAAAAAAACAACAAGTGTCGGCTTTGTCTGAGTGGTGGCAAACAGAACCCGTCTGTGTTCCCTGCTTAATATTAGCCATTCCGCCAAAGCACGCAACGCAAACACTCGTATGTTTGGAGGTGTTGACATTTTCAATTGGAAATGTGGTGGCTTCCAATACCACTTAGGCGGCTAGAATTTTGAATCGAAAATAGTCCAAAGTCCCAAATCCATTCATTTTTGACTTGAACTTTCCTATTGAGTTTGCAGTCCTTTTTCATAGTTGTCCAATAAATGGACACCTTGAACAGATACACGCATTTTCTTGACAAGTGGATTGTCTCCTGGTGGCTGCAGATAAACCACACTGGACCATAATCTGCAGGGCTCAAATCATGAGAAAAAAGTTGTGGCTTGTCGTCGGAAAAATATAGTAGTTTTCAGGAGGAAATGTCCAAGAAAAGATGTAAAATTACAAAATTAAAAGTGTATTTGCTACGAGCAAATATCCCCCCCCACCTATAGCAGTTTGACTTCCAGAGTCCTCCCCCCTCCCTTCTAACTCCCCCCCTCCCCTTTTTTTTTTGATTGATGAACTTCCTGAATGGCGGTAGGGTGTTCGTCAGGAAATCAGGCAGGCAGCAGACTAAACTTCCACTTTGTGTCCCCTTCACACTTGAAAGACGTCCTTTGTTATCTGCAGCCTTTCAATTCAGAACGGGCCGTGTGTCTTTTGAAAGCTCGCGCTAATACAAACACCCAATTGAAATCAGGAAAAATACTACTGAAAATTGTTTGCGTAAGAACAGTATTAAGTATGCGCCAATATTTGTTTTATAAATGATTGGGTAATTCTTGATTGGATCATAGATTTATGAAGGTAAGCATCAGGGAGCCTTAAAAGCTTCCATACTCGCAAGATTTATCCTGGCACCTCAAAATGAAAAAAAAAAAAGATGTTAGGTCATTTTTTCACCCTCTTTATATGAATATACACTATGTATCCATACACACGCATACAGTATACAGTATTTATGCATCAATAGTGAAAGAAGTTCCTATGTGAGATTATATAATATGTCATGAAGCGTTTTACCTTGTGCAGTTTTAGCATCATTGAAAGCCCCCCCCCCCCCACCCGAATTCCCTCAAGTGTATATCACACACGCCAGGTGTGTTTGTGTTTGCGCTCCCGCATGTGTGTGGTGTGAGGAGGAGGAGGCGTCGACTCCAAGAATGGCGTCTTTGTGCAACATATATGGCCGCGCTCGGATGTTTTTGATAAGACAAAATAGAGCCCCGACAAAGTCGGGATTTTACAAGGGGGCGAAAAATCATTTTACGAGAACATTATGCCAAAGTCGATTCGTGAGAAAACAACATTTGAATGTTTATTTTATCCCCCGGGTGTCCGGGGATTTTTCACTAGCCTGACTTAGTTATCCCCCAACATGGGCGGACATTGTAAGGGTCATAACATCGTCAAATGGAAATCTATATTTACTTTCTAAAACTGCGGTAACAGCAAACGTAACTAAGCTTTAAATTGATATATTTATGAAAAAGAAATAGCATTATCTCTCATGTCATGATTAGAGTACAGTGGAACCCCGCCATACGAAATGAATGCGTCCCGGAGTTGGGATCGTAAAGCCAAATGCATGCAATCCGTGCCAAACCCTAGATAAAAACATCAAAATTTTACATGCGCATTAAGAATTCGTAATGTAATGTAATAATGTCATGGTTCATTCAAATACGTTTACAAAGTTATAAACCAACGCATTTAGCTAACGTTAGGCCGGTGTTGTCAAACTCATTTTCGTCACAGTCCACATTGTAGTTGTAGTTTCTGTCAGAGGGCCGTTACCATTGTGACGTCAAATAAATTTGAAGTACGATCATCACGCATTTATACATATAGGTTTGTGATATAGGCATATGGATTTATTAACACCCACAAAACAAATTTAAAAATGGTATGGTCTGTAGTCTGTGATGATGACATTGAAAGACATAGCCATTAACTGGTCTTTACCGCCACCTACTGTCTTGAGGTGAAACACGCCAACCGAAAGCTTGTAGCATTATTAGAGTTTTACACTCCTGAGCAGTATTTTGACTAGTTCTGGGTCATTTTCTTCCAAGTCATTCTCGTAAGTATTTTAGCCAACATGTTGTCACCATATGGGTGAAATTTCAGCTCCTTGGTGACTTTTTCAATGCTTTCCCTTCTATGTGAAATACCTTTGATGTAAAGATCAAGGAATCGGGTCAAACAAGGCACAATGGATTAAAAAAAAAAAAAAAACATGTTTTGAAATGGACTATTTGACCCAACTTTCTCTTTCCCTCACAATTTCTTTTTTTTTTTTTTTTGCACACACGTCTTACATATTCAGGACAGCCATGTCCTCGTTGCCCCGTTCGCCCTCCCCCGCGTGGTGCGAGTTCGGAACGTATGGCATAGGCGGAGCCGCAAATTCATCTTAAGAAAGGCCCCTTTGTCCGCCTCGACCTTATATATCTAAAATCATCCCTGGGAGCCTTTCCGGTTTCCTCGCAGCCTTCCCCGCGGTCGTTCGGTAAACCTCCCAACATGTGGGCCCGACTTGTGTTTGTGGTGATGGCGGCGTGCGCGTGCCACGCTCAGACCAACAACAGCGTCAACCAGCAGCAGCAGCAGCAGCAGCGGAGCGTCTGGGACGAGCCCATCCGCTTCAACACCAAGAGCAAGGACGCCTGCACCATGGTGGTGTCGGGGGCCTCCGACTACACCCGTCTGCGCGTCTCCTGCAGGGGCCCCGGACCGCAGGGCCGCTCCTATTACTGCGACTTCCAGGGCAAGCCAAACCTGTGTCGCGCCTACAGCCTCAACCCGCGCCACTACTTCACGCAGATCATGTGGGAGCTGCGCAAACTCGCCCACGCCTGCCACGGCGCCAAGCTCTACCGGCCGCCCATGTGCAAGAAACACCCCGACGAGGTCCAGATGAGCCTCCTGTCCGCCTGGCCCCGCTCGGCCAAGCCCGGCAAAGCGGGAGCCGGGGCCCAGCCCAAAGCCGTCGCCACCCAGAAGCCGCACAAGCCTCAGACGCCCGTCAGGCCCCAGCCGGGTAAACCCGCCCCCGCCAGGAAGACCACCCCCAAGCCGACCAGGACCACCGCGCGGCCCCCGACGGAGCTGCCCGAGTCCAGGGCGTCCCGCCTGGCTACAGAGTACTGCTGGAAGAGCTTCCACGGTATCTGCACGTACGTCATCGGATGGTTCAAGAACTGAAGTCGACGCCAAAGGTTCTGTCCAGGTGAAAACCATTCCGCCTTTTTTCATCACCTTGACGATTCCTGTACGATTCCTCCTTTGTCGCTAGGTAGATTTCACAGGCAGAGTTTAGGTTTCAATCGTAACCGCCCATTGGCCAGTTGAGGTTCGCTAGGATTTGTTCATTCACTTCTTGTCGCAAAGTTTAGGTTTCAATCGTAATCGCCCATTAGCCAGTTAAGGTTCGCTAGGATTTGTTCATTCACTACTTGTCGCTAGGCAAAGTTTAGGTTTCAATCGTAACCGCCCATTGGCCAGTTAAGGTTCGCTAGGATTTGTTCATTCACTTCTTGTCGCTTGGCAGATTTCACAGGCAAAGTTGAGGTTTCAATCGTAACCGCCCGTTGGCCAATTGAGGTTTTCTATGATTTGTTCGTTCACCTCTTGCTGCCAGGCAGATTTCACAGGCGAGGCTTAGGTTTCAATCATAACTTCCATTGGCCAATTAAGGTTTGCTTTGAGTTCTTCATTCAGGCATTGTTGCTAGGCAGATTTCACAAGCAAAGTGAAGTCTTGAAATATAATACCCCCATTGGCCGAATAAGGTTTGAAACGATTGTTCAGTCACTTCTTGTTGCTAGGCAGATTTCACAAGCAAAGTAAAGTCTGAAAATGTAATATCCCCATTGGCCAAATACGATTTGTGACGATTTGTTCATTCAATCATTGGTGCTGAGCTGATTTCACAGGCAAAAGCTTGAATCGTGATTTCCCAGTGGCCAATTAAAAAACAAGACAAACAAACGGCTACCGGCATACAGTAGTGCCAAGTCAGAAAGACCACGAATTATTCACGAAATGGCCCAAATACTATTTTAAAAATAGCCTTTTTTCTCACATTTAGATTAAAAACACATCCAAAATATTTAGCTGTCAAAATTTAATGGTTAACTTTATAGACTAAATGTGATAAAACACGAAAAAAAAGTACTTGCTAACAGATTCGGTCGTTTTTTTCAACTTTGGGAAAATAATCACATTCAAGGATAAAATAGAACTATTAAAGTTACTGAAATAAATACAAGTATGGTCTTGTAAATATCCCCCGTCGGGCTTTGTAGAAAATAATTGTCGAAAACGTGATCAGCGGCGAACGATGGAAAGTTTTGTGATCAATTAGGCCAAAATCACAAACGCTTGACAGCACTTGAACAACTGAGATATGTTGATTGGATATATTTAACGTTTTCATAAAAAAAAAAAAAAAAACTCTTACGTTGTACCGCTTTTGTTTCAGGTGGAAGCCACCACTGATGGACAACTCATCTTCACTGTAGTGAATGACCACCAAAAAACGGAAGGAGAATCAAATCAAAAGTTCTAATTTTCACTCTGACGTTTGACTTTTTCTTTCAAAACTTCAATAAAATGTTCCAATTATGCCTCGCGTTCAAAGAACTCCTTGTTTGGCGCAAATTAGTAACACGTCCGCCGACTGAGCCGGGAAGTTATTAACTTTTCGGACAGCTTAAACTATGCACACTGCTCACTATTCAGATGAGAGGTGGCCTGTGTGTCACACACACTTGGAAACAAACTCTTATTGTTAGAACACGAGCAGGGTACGGTGCATACACAAAGTCTACACACCCTTTAAAGAAGCTGATTAAAAACACAAAGTTTAGCTGTTCTCATAAGTATATTTGAAAATGGAATCTACAATTCAAATAACGTACGCTTTTGGGAATGTGAGAGTTTGCCGGAGTACCTCAAGGTTCAATCCCAGAACCCCCCCCCTTTTTTTTGTGAGCCTCAGCGCGCCGAAAATCTCGCTTATGTTTTGGAAGTGTGTGTATCCTGGTGAAAAGTACACTGAAAGATATGAACTCAAAAATATTGATCGTTACCCGATGTGATGTCATTTTGTGTCGACAGCAAATGGCAAAATGGTCAACACCTGAAATGTACAAAAAGGGTGGATTTTTCTGCTGATTTCATATTGTAAAATCAAAATATGAATCACAATATCATCCCTACTTTGGTGGGGTTGTATAGAACATTTTATTCTGACACCATGTTGATTGTTGTTACTCAGAATTATTTATTTTTGTGAACAGAAATCCCCAAAAAGGTCACTTTGTGTTTCTACGTGGACAAATATGTATTCATAATTATTTCTTTTGGACAATAGGTCTGACACTTTATGATTCTTTTTGTGGACATGTATTTATTTCTAAGTTTTTATGATATTGTTTTTTTTTTTTATTGAAAACAGATCTCTTCTACGAACCAAAAGATGACACTTTATTTTTTGTGGACCAACACCACTGAAGTTTAAAAGGTTCTAAAGTTTACGTTCCTGAAAAAGGTTGAAAATCACCGATCTCATAGTAAATTGCTTCCCTCTAGCGGTAGTCGAAATACCACTAAACCAAAGGTTCCAATTGCATTTGTATGCATTTTTCGACCAACGTTAAATAGTAAGCATTCTTTTCTCACCTTGACGTAAACATTTTGAGAATGACCAGTCGAATTCATTTTAATCCAACTACACCCTGGAAAACACTGCCAAAAAAGGGAAACTTTTATTGGTGTAATACATATAACAATTCGGAAAAAGTTAAAAATCTAGCAGTCATTTGGAAGCATGGACAGAAAAAAGTCGCAGAGGCTGGCCCAGCAGCTGCTGCAGTATTCCTCCGCCCGCCTGCGGGTCTCCGGGCAAGCCGTCGCTAGGGGGCGGTACAGCGGGGCCCGCACCAGCACTTACTTTGTCGTCGGCGCACACTCCGCCCCCCGAGCCGCCTGAAGGAGCGGAACATCTGCTTCCAGAAGCTTCGCGGGTCGGCGCGGAGAGCCGGGCGGCGGCTCGGCTCGCCGTCGTAGCGGCTCTCATTCACTCCGTCGCCCCGCCGTGGATAACATAATAAAACACACAAAAATAAAATAAAATAAAATAAAAAAAAAATAAAAATAATAAAACGCACAAAAATAAAACGGCTCGGGGCTTCCGGGTTTACGGATTGTAAAAAAAAAAAAAAAATCTCATCCTAATGCCCATGTGCGAACAAGGATGGACCCAGGTGTTGGGTTTAGTCAGCTTTTATTGAAATGAACACGCGCTTCTTTTTTTTCGTACATTCATGTCGAATGAACGATTCCGGCACAACTCATTTGCTTGGACAATGTTTTTCTACTCAAGTTCAAACTAAACGCGTGAAAAATTTCACACGTCAAATGAACGATTCATTCGCTTGGAAAATGTTTTTAAACTAAATGCATTCGGCAAGGCAAACAAGAGAAACGATATTTAGCATGGGCTTCATGAATGAGAACGCTGATAAGAAGCGAGTTAAATGCGCACGGTAAGCAGGCTGGGCCAGGGAGAAGCGCGCCTTACTCCGTCAGGGCGACGCGCGCCAGGAAGAAGTCGTACCATATTTCCAGCTTTGTGATGCTGGTCACGTCGCCGGCCGGGTTGGGTAAGTCCACCCGGGCGTCCCCGTTGACGGTCACTTTCAATTGGTGCGCGGTGATCCCGATGGTCATCTGGACGACAAAACAGCGAGTGAGCGACGTGCATCGGCCGCGCCCGTGCAAGCGCTCGCCGGTGACGTCGCGAAGGACAAAACGGTATGTCCGGAGGCCGGCGACAAAGGCATTGCGCCGCATACGCCCGTAGAAGCGTATGACGCGGAGATTGACGTAACCTCAATGTCGCCTCTGGGTCTGAAGGGGACGGCCTCATTGATTCCGGGATTACTCTTCCTGCTCAACTTCAGGCGGCCGCATTCCATGCTAATTTTCAGCTGCAGTATTTCGTCCTTGGCCGTGAACAGCTTGAAGACGGGGCTGCAACATTCATTGGCGCGTCACGTCACAAATTCAAAGTAACGCCATGCGTCACGGGGCCTCCGGCCGAGCACCTCCTGTCCTTTTTCTGGACTCTGTACCCCCCCACGACTCTGTCCTTCCCCGGGCCTCCTCTGATCCGGCATCTGTCGACGTCGGGGCCCGCGGTTTTGACTCGTCCCGCGATGCCGATGCTGCCGCCCGCGCCGCTGAGACGGCCCGAAAGATCGACCGAGAATCCAACGTCGGTCTTACAAGTCCCACCGAAGGACGGGAGGGATGCAACCACGTACTGCGGAATGGTTCAAAGGCTCAGATTAGAGTACGGTGGCACTTCCGGATACAAAGTCCCGTTTCGCCAAAAACTGGCATCGACGCGTGGTACGGAAGAATCGAGGTGCCCGATTTGGGGAAAAACTGAGCAAGCAGCTGACCGTAGATTCATTTGCGCCGACCTGCCCCTCCCATCGGTCGGCGATGCGAGTCATGTGAGAGCTAAGGCAACGGAATCAGCCGGGTGTTGGCGATCGGCTTTTGTTCTTTTCATTAAAGGGACAACAACGTGTACGTTTGGGAGCTAGCGAGTTGACGTGTGTAGGTTTCGCCGCTAGCGAGTTTACAAATCACTTCATTGCATTCCTTTTTCACCAAAAGCTCTCTAAACCATACACGTTGTCCCTTAAGAGAAGCAAGCGGACCGAACCGACGTCTGAATCCACCCGTGTTCACCAACAGGGGCGGCGTTGAAAAGTCTTCAAGCGCGCCAGTTTGCTTTGTCTACTGACACCGCGTTCTCATTTTGAAATATCTGCCTTTAATCCGGTCAGGTAAAGTTGCACAATTTTGCACTTTTCGCTTGGTGCCGATAGGAGCCTTTATACCTGAGATAAGAGGAAAACCGTTTGGGGCGTTGGCTCCAAAAAACAGAAAGCAGAACTCACCAGGGGCCTCATGAGAAACGAGCACGGGCCTCGGACTTCGGTCGGGATGCCATTTCCGGATGTAATAGGACAAGTGGGAAGGACCGGAGTCTTGACTGTATGCGGCGCGAGAGATTTTCAAATGAGAGCGCGCAGTGGAAATAACGCTAAGCCGGCAAGCGTTCCGTGACTTTAGTACCTTGATGACAGATGAAAGTTAACTCGTCATCGCAGCTGAAGTCGTCCAGCTTCCCGCTTGGCAACAACCTCACGCAGTCCCGGTTGCTCTTCCAGTTGTCGGGCTTGCCGTCGTCCCAGCGTAAGAAGTCCTGCGCGTCGCATGGGGAAAGCGGCCATAGCGCGTCATCCCTTTCGGCACGCGTTCCAAATACGGCCGGCCGACCCTACGGGAACACTCCGCGCACCAGGCTTTCCTTTCTCGCTTTACGCGGATACGAGCGACAAGAGAAATTCAACCCCTAAGGTTACCCATCCGTTAGCTAGCGCTTGTTTTTTTTTCAACTTACCAATGTAAAGGACGCTAAGGTTACCCATCCGTTAGCTAGCGCTTGTTTTTTTTTCAACTTACCAATGGTAAAGGACGCTAAGGTTACCCATCCGTTAGCTAGCGCTTGCTTTTTTTTCGTGTGAAATGTTTGGAGGGCGAATTTGTATACAAACAAAAACAACGCTATTTTGCTCTCTCATAACACTTCTTTCGTTTTTTTAAGTGACTGCGGTAGCTTTGTATAGACCATAGGTGTGGAACTCCAGTCCTGGAGGGCCGGCATCCTGCATGTTTTCCGGTTTTCTTTCCCCAACACACCTGATTCAAATAATTAGCTCATTAGCAAGCTCTGCGGGAGCTTCGAAATGATCCCAATCATTTGAATCAGGTGTTTTTTAGGGAAAAGGTTTGAAAACATGTAGGATACCGGCCCTCCAGGACTGGAGTTCCACACCTGTGGTATGGACGCAATTACTTGAAATAAACCGCCGACGAGCGGGGGGCTTTAGGTCACGTGGAAAAGACCTCAAGCTTTGAATGGCGTTTTCATCTTGCGACCTTTGGACTCCTCTCGTCAAGTGTTTTTTTTTTGTTTGTTTTTTACTGCGGGAGCATTAGCCAAGTCTTTTTCTTTTCGAAACTGCATGACGGTTGGGGAAAATGTCAACTTGCTTTCATGTTGTACTTTTTCCTCGCGCTTAGTCTTTCCGTTCCAAATGGCATCAACTATGAGGGAGAATGTTTTGGCGATCGACTTACCAAAGTGGAACCGTCAATAAAACCGAAGTGCCTATTCAGGGGGTAGCGTGTGGCCCTTATTCCCAGCCAAGAAGCTGAAGCTGTAAGACCTTTGAGAAAGCAGAAAGGCAGCACACGGACGGAAGCTCTGAAGAACTGCGGGATCGTCCCTGGAAAGTTTACAAACCCCCAAGCTGGCGGCCGGGCGCTTACCTGTCAAAAAATCAAGCGCCTCCTCCGAGTGGTAGCTCGCCAGGTGAGCGCCCAGTGTGACGCAGTAGTCCTCGGCATCAGTCCATTTTTTCTTCAGACCCGGCGGCACGTGATAGCAATGGTCCCGGAATGGCTCCCACCCGTTGTCCATGTCGCACTCTGTCACCGCGTTGGCTGCGGGACACGTTTGGAAGATTAGCCACGAATGTTATTTCTTTTTACATCGGGCCCGAGGAAAATTTGGCCGTTTTTTGTGCATGGTTTAGGCCCCCGAAAAGTTGATTTGAAACATTTAACCTGACGAAAAAACCTGCAAAAGCGTTTGCTGTCAAGGTTGTCTCTACTTGCCCCAGCACATTTACTTGTACAGTGAACCCTCGCTACTTCGCGGTTCCACTATCGCAAGAAAAATCTACTGCTTTTTAGTGTGCAAAGGCAGGCATGGAGGAGAGAACTGTTTGTGTCTTTGCATTTGCTTTTCGCCACATTCTGGAAATTGATAGTGTTTTGCGCTTAAAAGTCGAGTGCGAGCTCAAATATCATTAATACTAACAATATTTATTAAGTGGTCATTTAGTTAACGACAAATTTAATTCAACATTGATTTATTTAATTTCATATTGAATTAAACATTCATCAGTACGATTTTTGATTCATGACGAATTTTGTTTTCCAATGACGAATTTAATCAAACGTTGTTTTCAACTAATGATTGACAATTTCATTTAGTTATTTAATGGTACATTTATTTCATTTCGGCACCTAATACTCCTCGCACATTTAGAGACAGCAAACAAAAGTGTTTTGGGACGTACCAAACCACAGGTGGAACGCTTGTTTGAAAACATTGTTTCCAGATTGAGACGGTCCCATAATGTGACTCCCCCGATTGTTTCAAAACATCAATTGTCAAGAAAATAGTGATGCCATGTGATGCCTTTTCGAAAATTGATTACAATAATTAAGACAATCTCATTACAAGACTTATTAAATATACCGGGGGTAGTAGAAAGAAACTTTATTAAATATACCGGGGGAAGTAGAAAGAAACTTAACGGCAAGGTTAACGGCAACGCTTTTTTTCTTTGATCAAAAACGGCAACGTTTTTTTTCTTTGATGCAATGAATCTATTCTGTTTTTTACATGTGCTCGAAAAAAAGAGCAAAAGGATCAATTATAGTAAGTAAAATATATCAAATTTTAATATACAGGTCGCTTTGTATGTAACGTGTCACGCGAATGTGATCTTACAAACACCCGCTGGAGGTCGCTGTGGGATATATTTCCAGCGGTCGATTCACTTTCTGAATTTCAAATCGTTTCAATTTGAAATATTTTGCGTCATGCAATTGCGGTTCTGACTCGCGCTAGGATCATTTCACACCCCGGGGCAAAAGAAAAACCACTTGCGAGCACGAGAACAACAGATTACGAGTAGCTTTTGAAGACCAATTAACTGTAATAACATCACAGTGTAAAAAGTTTGACGTTCGTAAAGCAGCGTCGTTACACACCCATGACAAGAGATGAGAAAAAGCCGACGAAGGCCAGCAGGTGACGGGATGTATACATCGTAGTGACTTCTATTCGAATCTTCACGGCGATGATGACGGTTGCACTCCGCTGCGGTTGCGCTCGGGTCAGGTGTCTTCTCCCAGGCAGATGAAAGTGAACGAGTCGGGATCTTTGCCTGCGAGCCGGATGGCGACACGCCCCACGTACGCTCTGAAACTCAACGTCGAAAAGATGTGCAGGTCTCGCACATCAAACACGGCAAAGCCTTTATGCATCATAGAAATCTTTCCGCAAAGGCAACGTCATCAAATCATCCGCTCACTTTGATGTCATTGTGCGGATAATTCACATCCGACATCTTTTCCAAAAGCAAAACCGTTGCGTTTGCAGCTTCATCGTCCATCGCGGGAATATTTTGTGCTGACGAAAGAAGTTTAACCATAAGTGACAATGTCTTATTTTTGTGTTCATTACAGTGGTCACAAAATTATCATTTACGTGTGCGGCCCAACTCTTTCTGTCGGCGCCTCCACTGAGCTGCCGTAAAAAAAAAAAAAAATTAAAAAAAAAACTTAACGTCAAGTGTCCGCACGGAACAAAATGTACAGTTTCTCGACTACGATGCATTTTTTGACAGTGTGGAAAATGGAACATCTCACTACAATTCAAATACAGAACAACACTGTGCAATGAGAGCATACAACTTAAACAAAAAAAAACCATCTGAACGGTAATGCAAAAACAAACAAATCAGCAACACGTTTATCTAGTGAGTCGTGTAGAACAGAACTCGATCCGATCTGTGCCAGACCCTAAAGAAGACATGTCGTTATAGTAGCATATAGCTGAAGTTTTTATTTGTGAACATACTGGAGGAAATATTAGAAGTATGATCTTAAATGCTCAATTTATCAGAGGAAATGTTACGACAGAAAAAAAGTGATGAATTCAAATGGATGACTTTAAATGATCTCAATATTTGCTTCAAAACGACAACACTGGGCCCTATTGCCCAGTCGCGACAAATGCAATGCAGTTACGTCTCCCCCTGGTGGGGCTCTATCTTATTACAGGACGGCCTGTCTGAGTGAGGGGCGGAACCACCGGTTGCGCACCTGTTCTTAATATCCATCACCTATTTAACGCAGCCGGAGTCAGGCGGCGACGTCGGATTATTCTCTGAACTTCCGTCGTGTTATCATTTCTTACCTCCCCGGTTTTTCCCGAGTTTCTACGTATAGTATACATTTGCGATTCTCCTATAGTTGTTTTTCTCAGTTGCTACCTTGCCACGTGAGTATTTTCCGCGCAACCTTTGTCGTAACTTTTTCACCCCTGCACGGCCGTCCTGCGGGTTCCGCCCCTCCAGCGGTTTGTTTTTTACGTACTGGCCTCGCATTGAAGGGGGTAGGACTACATAAATTGTGAACTTCCTACTCCTTTGAACATATAACTGTACTTGTCATTTATAGATAATACATGTATATATTTTTCAATGTAATAAATTTGTGTTGTTTATATGTTCAATAAAAATCAGCACTTTCCTCACTGAGCGGTTGGCAAGACGTGTGATCTTACGTTTAGCCACTAGATGTCACTGTGGGAGGTGTAATGTTCGAACGCTCGATCCCCTTTCTGAATTTACCTTTCCAAATTATTCGATCGCTCATTGTTTCGAATACGAAGCATTTCGTGTCAGTTCTGACCCCCACCCCCCAAAAAAAACAAAACGCTAGCATGAGAACAGTTTACAACTTTTGAAGACCAATAAACTAATGCTGACAAAACCTCGTGCATACGTTTGTACTGGATGCTGGGCTTGACGTAAATGTTAATACGTGAGGAAATATTTTGAGTCATTTTCATGAATTTCATGAATGCTATCACAGAAAATACTTGAAAAATATTTGAAATTCTTAAATGTGACTTCAAAGGAATGTGGAAAAGTATCTATTATAAAACTGGAGGAAATATTTAGTCATTTGTACCGCTTGCATCCATTTTCTATAGCCGCTGATCCACACGAGGGTGGCAGGCTTGCTGGTTCCTATCCCAGCTGTCTTCACAATGCCCCCGCTTGTGAAAAAGGATGGACGCCGCCAACTTCAAAAAAAGGTCGACACAAACACCGCTTTGACTGCGAACGTAACATGGAAACGCGGCCCAGAGCACGCATTTCAAGGTAAGACATACAAGTAAGCCTGACAAACGAAAGCGATTGAAGAATTCGACTTCACAGAATGCCCATGTGTGAACAAGGATGAACCCAGACATTGGTTCGGTCTGCTTACTTTATTGGAATTAACACGAGTGCCTGTAAACACATTTTTAACAGATACATTAATGTCTAAATCAAAACTTTTTGGGGCTTTCCGATAGTTCAACTAAATGCATTTTGCATTGGCACACGGAGAAGCAATTCACCATGGACTTTAGAAGGGTTAATTAAACGAGCACGGTAATGAAGACGGGCCGGGCCGAGAAGAAGCGCGGCGATGACGTCAAATCAGCCTGACGTCCTTCAGCAAGAAGTCGTCCCACATTTCCAGCTTCTCGATGCTTTTCACGTCGCGCTTCCGGTTTCTGAAAGCCACCCGGGGGGCCTCGTTGACGGTCACGTGGAAGTAGTCCACCTTCAAGTGGATGAGCACCTGGGCGACAGGACGGCCAGTCGCAAAGGTGCGTCGACCGGGCCGAGCGCTCGCCAGCGACCGAGGAAAATAATATTTTGGAAGCGTTCGACGCAAAGGTCCCTACGGGTCTGTATTACCGTACGACGCGGCGATTGACCTAACCTCAAATTCGCCTTTGGGTCCCAAGGGGAAGCTGCTCTTGCCTTTGGGATCATCAGCCTCCTCGGTCGTCGTCAGATTCCCGCCTTTGATGCTGAATCCCAGTTGCAGCGGGTAGTAATTGTCGGACCCGGCGGCAAGGTTGAAGGCTAAGCTGCAAGAGCGACACGCGGCAAAATGTCACAAATTCAAAGGCGCCTCGCCACAGGAACGCCATTCTTTGTAGGGGCGGTGGCCGAGCACCTCGCCTCCCCCGGTCGGACTCGTCCTCTGATGCCGAGGAGGCGGCCCGGGCCGAGACTGCCCGAAAGATCCACTTGGTATCCGAGTTCCGTCACGCATTTTCGATGGGGCGCCGATCTTGATTTCTGTGAAATTGTTCAAAGGCTCAAATTACAGCACGGTGGATGCCGGCGATACGCAAAGCCCCGTTTTACGAAAAACTCGGTGTAAAAAATGACATCCGCGCCTGATGCGGGAGAAAAAACATCGCGATTTGAAAAAGTAGCACGCCGCTGACTTAAGTTCCCGTGAAGGCAAACAGTTTTTCCAAGAGCGGGTCAACTGGTGCCCCGGTTCGGATGACGACTTTTCTTTTCGAGCGTCGTGAGCAGCAAGCGATTCTCATCCTAAGCGAAAGCTTTTCCACGCCGTCTCGCTAGACGCGTTTTTGCACTTTTTTACTTGGCGCCAATTAGAGCCTTTCCATAAGAAACCATACTTGAGATACGGAAATAAAAAGCCAGACGCGGAACTCACCGCCAGAGGCGCCGCAACAAGCAAGCACGGGCCATCGACTCGGGGGCAGAGGGGAAGGACCGGAATTGTAATGGTAGCCGGGGCCAAGTTCTTGGCTGCAAGAGATTTTCAAAAGAGTGCTCGCATTCAAATTGGTGACAAGTTAGCCGGCGTTCCGTGACTTCTGTACCTTTTTTACAGATGCAATATATCAAAATTTGGCAGGCTGCGTCATTGAGATTTGGGTTTCCAAAAAATTCAACACAGTCCTGGTTGCCACCTTCGTTGTAGGGCTGGCCGTCATGCCACCGGAAGTAGTCCTGCGCATCACATGAGGAAAGCGGTATTAGCACGCCTTCCTTTTCAGCATGCTTTCCGTTACAACTTTAGTACGCAATATTTGAACTGTTTCACTGATTTTCATCTTGCAAACGTTGGATCATATTTTCTAATCCGGTAATTTAGCTTTTAGCAATAATACAACACCTTTACCTTTTTCTTCTTTTTGGATTTTGGTTTACTTCTCATGTAGCTTATAGCATGTACACTTACTTTTTCCTTATTAGCCCAAAGCTTAGTCTTTCCAAATGCCAACTATTAGGGAAAATGCTTTGACGATTTGTTTTGATGATTGACTTACCGAAGGGGAACCGTCAACAAAGCTGAAGTGCCTGTAGGTGGTGTATGTTGTCGCCCGCATTCCCAGCCATGCATGTCGGTTTCCTACAAGCTCTTTGAGAAAGTAGAAAGGCAGCCATAAAATTAAGCGCACGGACGGAATCTGCGGGATCATCCCCGGAATGTTTGGAAATCACCGAGCTGCCGTTTGGGTGCTTACCAGATAAAAAATCAAGCTCCGCCGCCGAGTGGAAGCTCGCCAGGTGAGCGCCCAGTGTGACGCAGTAGTCCTCGGCGTCAGTCCAATTTTTCTCCGGGCCCGGCGGCGCGAGATAGCAATGGTCCCGGAACGGCTTCCACCCGTTGGCCACGTCGCACTCTGTGTCCGTATTGGCTGGGCATACATTTGGAAGATTAGTGATGAAATGGATTTTATGCAGCCCGCTTTATCTAGTCACACACAACACACTCGTATTCCATAAATTTGTACAAATACTTCGGCAATTGTAACCGTTACATTAACAAAAGGAAAAATGCAAGATAAATCAATGTCACTCAACACAAAAAACTTAACCAAAACCCAGGATTTACTTCGTACCGAGGTGCTTATGGTTACACGTGCGATCTTCGTCACGCACAAGGCATTTTGATCATCCTTGAGCATATATTATGGATGGGTATTGCTGGGCCATCACGTCATGGTTTCCGTGTCGTAATTTGACCAAGTAGGCCTTGGTCAGTTGCAAATGAACACTTTTTTTTTTTTTTGCCAAATAGACCTGTCCTTCCTCTATTGAAGACCGAAAGTGTCACAAAGAAATACATTAAATCCATGATTCCTTAAAGGACAGAAAGTGCCAAAAAGAAACAGTATCCAGTATCCATGATTCCTTCATAAAAGTGTAATTATTATTGAAAGTTTAGCAGATAAACCAAATGTATTAAACTCCGCGACACAAGAGCCGTAAAACAATCAGCTAAAAGTGTCCTTTTTTTTTAATAAGAGTTATTAATACTAACAATATTTAAGTGGTCATTTAGTTAACGTTTATTTCATTCCATATTTAAACATTTATCAATACAATTTTTAATGACGAATTTAATCAAACGTTGTTTTCAACTAACGATTGACAATTTCATTTAGTTATTTAATGGTACATTTATTTCATTTCGGCACCTAATACTCCCTCATACTCCTCGCACATTTAGAGATAGCAAACGAAACAGTGTTTTGGGACGTACCGAAACACAGGTGGAACGCTTGTTTGGAAACATTGTTTCCAGATTGAGACGGTCCCATAATGTGACTCCCCCGATTGTTTCAAAACATCAATTGTCAAGAAAATAGTGATGCCATGTGATGCCTTTTCGAAAATTGATTACAATAATTAAGACAATCTCATTACAAGACTTATTAAATATACCGGGGGAAGTAGAAAGAAACTTTATTAAATATACCGGGGGAAGTAGAAAGAAACTTAACGGCAAGGTTAACGGCAACGCTTTTTTTCTTTGATCAAAAACGGCAACGTTTTTTTTCTTTGATGCAATGAATCTATTCTGTTTTTTACATGCGCTCGAAAAAAAGAGCAAAAGGATCAATTATAGTAAGTAAAATATATCAAATTTTAATATACAGGTCGCTTTGTATGTAACGTGTCACGCGAATGTGATCTTACAAACACCCGCTGGAGGTCGCTGTGGGATATATTTCCAGCGGTCGATTCACTTTCTGAATTTCAAATCGTTTCAATTTGAAATATTTTGCGTCATGCAATTGCGGTTCTGACTCGCGCTAGGATCATTTCACACCCCGGGGCAAAAGAAAAACCACTTGCGAGCACGAGAACAACAGATTACGAGTAGCTTTTGAAGACCAATTAACTGTAATAACATCACAGTGTAAAAAGTTTGACGTTCGTAAAGCAGCGTCGTTACACACCCATGACAAGAGATGAGAAAAAGCCGACGAAGGCCAGCAGGTGACGGGATGTATACATCGTAGTGACTTCTATTTGGATCTTCACGGCGATGATGACGGTTGCACTCCGCTGCGGTTGCGCTCGGGTCAGGTGTCTTCTCCCAGGCAGATGAAAGTGAACGAGTCGGGATCTTTGCCTGCGAGCCGGATGGCGACACGGCCCACGTACGCCCTGAAACTCAACGTCACAAAGATGTGCATGTCTCTGTTACGGGTGGGGTCACTCAGGGGTCTTGCTCTCTGCTTCGTTTCTTTTTCCCTGTTTCCTGGCATCTTTTGTTTAGGGTTCCCCACCCAGCAGTGCACGAATTGGTCGGCTCCAGGAAGGCCCTTGATTGGCTGCAGCCGATTGGCAGGTCGCACACCTGTTTTATAAGGAGCTGAGATGGCAGACAACCCCTCGTCCTCCTTCGCTCCCAACCAGCCACGCATTCGTACTAATCGTCCTGAAACCGAGCAGTAGGGGTGAACCGCCGTTTTTGTTGTATATTTTCTTTCCTCCTGTGTTCGGAGCTAGGGAGGTAAGCTTATTGTCTTTTGCTTGTTTTGTTTGCTGGCTTAGTTTGGTTATTGCAGAGACAGATTGTTTTGTTTGTTGTTTTGGCCTCGGTTCACCCTGAGTTAATTGCTCCACTCTTTTAGTAACCCTTTTGTAATGTAAATAAATGTATCTTTTGTTTTCCAAACCTTTGGGTTATCGGCTGGCTGCTTGGGAGTTGGGGAAGGCGGGGCCCATTACTCATGTTATGTCCTAGACCCCTAGACTGGGACGTAACAGTCTCGCACATCAAACACTCGAGGAAGATGGATCCGTTAGCCGCGTAAGCAGAATTTTGACGCACAGATGTGTTTTTATGCACGTCATGAAACCAAATCCACGTATTGTTTGAAAAATGATATGACATAAAATAAAGTATAAATAGGTTAGTCGCGACGTTGTGAAATTAATAGCCACATAACCGCGTCAATAAATAATTACGTTTTATTTTTAGGGTTCCACTTCAGGGTTCATGTGTGCGTCAAGACCAATTCTCGAAGGGGTTCGTTCAAATGAACTGCAATGTTTCTTTTCTGCCAGGAGAGGGCGCTAGCTGTTACGTACATCAAGCTCCCCAAATGAAGCCATTCTTCAAGCGATTGGCCCCTAGTTGCCCTCGAAAAGCTTCATTCGAGCATCACTAAAAATGCGCACGCATCAACCTTAAAATTGAAGTCTGATGAGCAATTGAAAGTTTCTGTTTGGCATTTAATTGGGCGTTTTTGTCTGCTTTCCGCATGCGCAGCGACTCCCGGATGGATTTACTTTGCATGGTAGCTTGGCGTAACGTCATCCTAATTTGCAAATCCATTTCAAACTCAAAAGGACCAGATCCACAAAGCCAAAGACGACAATCCAAAAGAGACGCGAAGTCGCGTCTCGTCAAGTCACAGTCGTGCAAACGAGTTCTATTCAAAGTACTTTGCACTTGCAAGTTTCCAATTCGTCAACTCAACGCAATTGGGAGTCGTACTCAAATTCATAAACAAACATACGGTTAGCACCACTAAATAGAAAAACAAATTTGTGTCTTTTCATAGCCCCTTCATCCCTTTATATATCCTCTTTTTTGTGATACCTTTTTTATTTTATTACAGCTAGGGCGGCAAAATTATGGCCAAAATATTAATCGCGATTATTTTGGTCAATATTGAAATCACGATTATTCATCAGGTTTGGTCAAACATGTCTATTTATTGGCTTTTTTTTTTCAAGCAGTATACAAACAAGGCTTCAAGGTTTGATGATTACAAATGATAACAAACTACAATGAATAAAAAAAAATTAAAACAAATTCATGGCAAAAACTTGGCACACACGGCAACTCGGCTAATTTACTTGAGGGCGAACTAATGAAAAAAATGAAGCCTACTTAGACCTAAGTACGAGTTATTTTTATGCAAGTTTAATCGGTGAGCAGTTAAAATGTTTCAGTCAGTTCAAACAGAATTTGTTCCAATTTTTTGCCAATGGGAATTTTCAAAATGGCTCTTAAATGACAGCTCGCACAGTATACATAAGGAATCAGGTGAGAAACTCTACACCATGGTAAATATTATATTAGGGTGAGAAAAGCAGAAGCTTTTGTCACGTAAACGTGTGGGAAACATTGCCCCCCTCTGGTAGGATGACAAAGTGCTTTATTTGGCATATATACACGGTAGCCGGCTTTTCAATTGCGAGGATCAGCTTAATTAATCACGGCAGCCAATATTGTGATTATTCAAATTCGATTAATTGTGCGGCCCCTAATTACGGCATACCTTTAGCACCGTTGCCCATTCGTCAATACTGTTCTTGTGCGTGACGCTCATACGGCGGATCCAAAGAACAACCACACAGCACACCATTTGATTGTACTTCACTGATTGAAAAGTTTATTATTGAGTCAATTGTCAAACACGTGCAAACAACGAAATGGGGCCGTTGGTAAAATTAGCGGACCGTCTGTTAATAAGCGGAGAGGATGCGATCAAAGATCGGCTATCAGCGTTTTCAAAAGTGCCCGGCTGCTCGTCCGTCGGCGTCACGTGCGACGCGTCTCCCGAAATGGCCGCCGTTGCCCTGGTCACGCGTCATCTCCGCCACAAAGAAGAAGTAAAGCCTTGCGGTAGTCGCCGCTAGTATCGCTCTACAAAAAAAAAAAAAAAAATCACACCCAACTCAGGATTTTTCATAATCATTACTTTTAAGATCCAAGTTTTAAGCTATAAACATCCAACAGTACCAATTTTGAAATATAAATGTATGATATGAAAATCTAATATTAGAATTCAAATACTAACATAGTGAGGTTAATTCATATTAAAAGGGAAAAATATAGTCCCGGGAGAATGAGTCATTTTATCAGAAATATTTACAAGTTCACCAAAATATGAAGACAATATTAAAGAACATGAATAAAGCCATAAATTCATTATAAAAAATTGTAAATATTAAAAGGGGAACTCAACCAAAAAATGTTCTTGCTATATGTTGTCTGAAAACGTCATTTGAAATAGTACTCTATTAACGCGATACGAATCAAGCGGCAAAATCCGTCTATTTATCGTATCTTAGGAGGCGGCCATTTTACCACATACTTTTGACTGAAAACGACATCTCAGTTGCTCAGGGCTCAACCAATCAGCTTGCGAATGTCACATGAGCAAACTCAGAAAGTAGGTGTGCCGTGATTGGTTGTTACCTGGGCAACTGCGATGACATTTTAATGCCAAAATGGCTGCCTCCTGAGATGGATATAAATGGGTGGATAATTCTGAGTTTAGACTTGTTGGGGGTGCACATATATATATTTTAGTGAACATGTGTACCATGATCATGGAATGGAGGGAACGGGCAAACATCCTTCTGAATTCTGCCCTGATGTCCAACAGGTCCACCTCGCTGCGAGTGACCATCACTCGGATCACAGTGTTGTCATCGGTTCCCGCGCCCTAAAATCACACAAACACTCGTAAACGTCCGTGCGTGCGTGCGTCGTTTGTCGTACCTTCATGGCGTAGTACAAAGTCTCTGCAAAATAGGCCGGGACGCTTCTGGCGCACTTGACTGCGAGGAAAGTGGAAGATCAAAATGTTACGAGGATAACCTCAAAACGATTCCAGGAACGGAAAACGAGGATAAGAGCGATAAAAGAATGAAAAACGGCGTCTTTGCGCTTCCCCACCGACTGCGAGCAGCAGCTCTCGGAGGCTTCCCGACGTCTCCCTCCTGATGCTCTCCTCCATCTCGTAGCCGGACAGTTTCATGTAGGCGTCAAACACTGTAAACGGGAGGCAACAAGAAAAGCCGCTTGACCGCGGAGCGGAAAGCGGCCTCGCGCCGGCTCACCTTTGCGGAGATGCTGGGCGCTGCGGTTCCCCAGGATGGTGACGAACGTCTGCTCGTCGGTTCCGAACTTGTGCTCGCCGGCCTTGAACAGGACCTGCGACGACAAAGGGGACTTTTTGAGAAAGAAATTGAAAAAAAAAATAGCCTCTAGATGGCGCTGGAACATCCATCCGTCCGTTATCTCTAGCCGCTTATCCCCGCGAGGGCCTATCCCTATCCCGGCCGAAACGGTATTCTCCACCCTTACCTCAGCGTCGGTCTGGATGTTTCCCTCCTGGATTCCCGTCTGCCTGTTGGCCTGTGTTGGACAAATGCAAATATAAATCTGCGCTATCCGTACGACTGCAAAATCAGCGCTACTAATGGGAGATCGTTTCCACGGTTCGACGTTCAAACGACTCCCGAGAGACAGGGCGAATAGTCGGACATGTCTTTGACCTGGAGCAGGATGACCAAAAGCCTCTTGAAGTGCCCCGACGTGTCTCCGGACACGTCCTCCTCCAGGTCGTCGTCGTACTCTGGTCAAAAGGTTTAGAAACGTAACATTTGACACCGTGTTCTACTTTTTACAGTCGCCGGGATTAACGTTACCTTGTCTGTAGGCAGCTACGATGTCCTTCACCTGCTGAGCGGTCCTGGAGGCCAGAATCTCCACCAGCACCTTCTCATCGGTGCCTGCCCCCTAGTGGTCAGGGGATGGTTGGGCCAAAGAACATACAGTAAGTGCTGCCTGCTGTTATTTTTTTTATTTTTAATAGTATTGATGATGTCAAACTAGCGGTACTGAGTAGTGACGGGCCAGGTACTACTGATGAAGACAATCCCGTAAAAAAACAGGTGTCAAACTCAAGGCCCGGGGGCCAAATCCGGCCCGCCACGTCATTTTATGCGGCCCGCGAAAGCAAATCATGTAAGTTTCCATGACCCTTGCTAAACTCAGTTCCAAAACTTTAGCTTGTCGTGTATAATGAAAAATAAAGTTGAGATTTTTTGTTTTGTTCTGTAATATAAACAGTAAATGAACAAACTAGAATGCTTTACTTCTGATTTCAAAACAACTGAGCCATTAATTTGTTGTGTACGTTAATAATACTATGAGATCATTTAAAATTGACTTGGTTTCCTCAACATATCGGCCCAATGAAGGAAGTTCTCGCTACAAAATGGCCCCCGACAAAAATGAGTTTGACACCCCTGCCGTAAAATGATCCTTTTTTTTTTTCCACAGTAATGATTTAGGGAAAATTATGACCTGGAAATGACCTTACCTTGACAGCATTGCGGAGTGACGTGACGTCATAGGCAAGGGGCGCGGTCATCAGGGCCACGATGAGAGTCTCAAATTTACCCCCGAGCTCCCCCTTCAGGTCTTGGATCAGATCCTAAAAAAAGGGAATGTGTGACATCTAAGTATAATTTTTTTAAAATCACTTTTTTGTCTTCAAAGCATATTTCTAAAAAGTATTCTTGCTTGGATTTACTAAGTTAACTCTTTCAGTCCCACGGACGAGAATTCTCGTCTTTTAAAACACAATGCTCAGAAATGCTAGGTTTCAAAGCGTCGGCGCGACGTGATTGGCCGCACCTTTCCGAAGAGCGTCTTGTAGGCGGCGGTGATCTGCTGGCGCTGGGCGTTGCTGCGGGACGTCAGCAGCTGCAAGATGGCCTCCTCGTCCGTGCCTGTGGCCACAACAAAGTACCCAGTATTACCTTGTCACCTATCGCATGTATAATTAAAAAAAAAAAAAAAACAGGATATACTCCAGTGAAACAAAACGAGGGAAAATGCAAGTACAGTGGACCCCCGTGTTACAACGTCCCCGACTTACGTTATTTTCATGTTGCGACCTGGAATACTGAGCTTTTTCATCCCCTCTTTATGACATTTTCCCGACACAAACAACTGTCACGACCCTAGGGGGTTGGCTGGATTTGTGTTGTCTTGCCTCCATCTGCTGTCATTTTTAGGTAATTGCCGTCTCACTGCTTCCATGCAACGCGCGACAACAACGCTGGTCTGCTACTGGTCGGCGTCTCCTCGCGGAGATGGCGGTCTGCTATTGGTCGGCCTCGCTCGTTTCAAAATGGCGGAAGGGTAAAGCTTTGCTCGATCGTGAGTGGTTACAAAACCGTATTTATAATGCATTTTACTGCTTGATTCAAAGTTGAAAGGGTTAGCCGTGGGTCCCAAGATTGCTAGCGATGTTAAAGAGAGAAGTCAGAAGATGATTTATAGGGAAATATGCTGGCGTTAACCCTTATTAGGGAATATGGGGATAACGAGCGCCACTCAAAGATAAATAAATCCTTTCTGTATTTTTTTTTAATTTATGATGTTTTCTGATTGTATACATGTATATTTGAATATGTATGTACAATTTGGATGTTTTCACCCGGGGTTCTAAATGCATTAGCTATTTAACAGGTTCGGATTGCCCGTCATACGGCGAATTCGCCGTACGACCCCAACCGCGGAACGGATTCATCTCGTAACGCGGGGGCCCTCAGTAGTTTATGACACAAGAGGCTTGCCCCGTCTCTGGCAGCTGCGCCTTATATTTACGATACGATACGATTACGATCTCACGGGCATAATTAAAGCGCATGTTTGCTCTGATGTTTGTCTAGCGAGCGAGCACGGACGTGGCCGCCAGGCCCACTGGGCGTCAGGTGACACGAGCGGGATAGGCGAGCGTCTTACCCAGGCCTTTCATGGCCTTGTACAGAACCTCGGCGTCGGCGCTGGCGTTGAAGTTGCCGCTGGCTTTGACAGTTCCTCGGCTGGCCTGCAACCACGACGCCATCAGTGATGAACAAATGAAAACTACTCATATGCGCCTATATATATATATATATATGTATATATACCACTTTAACAAAATATGCCTGATTACAAATTAGAGCGTGAGTACATAATGACTTGCAGATGTGCCATTCGCTCAATAGCGCAAACAAAACGGGCCTTGTTTGATGAAAAAGTCACAATTGTATCATTTGATAACGGCTAACTGGAGAAGAATGCGGCAGGGGAAAGGCAAACTGATCAATACGCCGAAAGGATCAAGGCGACGCGATAAGGATTTAACGTCCCCAAGCCTAACCCTAATGCGAATGACTCAATGGCAGAGAGATGTTTGCGGAGCAAAACCGCGGGAATGTCGCCGCGAATTTGACGCCAAATCATGCGGAGGCTCAGCAAAAAAAGGACAAGTGGGCATTTTGTGCTTTTCCAAGCAGGAGGAATTCCAAAATGTTCATGTGCTTCTTCTCAAAGACGAAATCTAATCAGAGTCAACGTGCCTCGACGGACAAAGATATTTGGACAAGGAACACAATGCGGATCGTTTGCACCGGAATGTTGGACGGCCATTTTGGAATGTTTTAAACAAGTGATTCACGTTGTCCGCCTCTGCCAAATCTTAGGCATTTTTATGAGATTGCAAAAAGATTATGCTTTCCTTTCCAAAAGTATTGGAACAGGGTCGATAACGGTTTGGGTGTCTTACTTTCTCTCGGTCTCGTTTTTTACTCGTGGACAAATTTTGGATTTTCGATGTTGGGGAGCCCACCGGTTCTTGGAAGCAAAACATGCAAAATCCAAAACTGAGCGTAAACACGCTACCTGTTCATTATGTTTGTTTGTTTTTAAATGAACACAAAAGACATTTTGACTGCTGATTGATTAGTATTTGCCTACGCGTAAATAATGCGCTTGGTTCGAAGTAAGCCTCGTCAGCTGTGTTGCCCTGTGTGCCAAGTTTTTGCCAGGTCTTGGTTGAAATGGTTTTATTCATTATTTCCTTGATTTATTTATTTGAGTTTATTATTCTTATTTGTAAGTATCAAGCCTTGAAGCCTTGCTCGTTTAAAAAAGGGCACAATAAACAGACATGTTTGACCAACCATGATGAATAATCGTGATTTCAATATCAATATCAATCGTGATTATTTTTTGGGATATAAGCGCGCAGCCGTGCAGATTTTAATTGGAAATACTGGCTGCCCGTTCCTATTGTTGCGATCTTTTGTTCTTTGTTTGAATAATATCACATGATCAAGTCTCTTCTCACATTTCAACCTCAAAAAAATAAATACGGTATCAGCATATATCATTCCGGCCAATTAGAGGACTCGACCAGTCCATAGGGATGCAATATCTATCTCATATCAGAAGTGATAAAGTTGCATTTCACTAAACAACATTCACTGTTTCGCGAGACAGTAATATTACATCAGCATTTGATATATACACTGCGAGGCAGACTCGTTTCCCACTAGTCCACCATGCTGCCGGTTGCCCGCACTGCTCTTTTGAAATTGGATCTGCCGGACGTCGATAATGTCTGGGGTTGCATTAATCGCCTCTTGGCCATTCCGCAAACACAAGCTCTGATGAAAAAGTTCCATTTTGATCTGTTTTCACTTTTGCCTGTACATTCTCCAGGGTCGGGTTGAAACCTGACTTTGAAAGAGTGGGCTTCTCCTCAAAATGTTGACCTTACCACCGTCTTATCGCCTCTACCCCTTTTGTTTAGAGACTATCCTGTCGCCGTGGAAACGCTACAAGGGAAGTCCCCGGCTCACCACAGATGGCAACCGCGCCGTTTAAATGACGATGTAGCGGCTCCACCCTGACTTTGTGGAAAATGGATGCTTCTCCTTTAAGAGGTTCGGGTTGGGGGGGTGGTTTGTACTCTTGACTGGAAAAAGGCTGTTTTACTACATACGGACAGACAGATGGACACACCGCACCCAAATGAAGAAAAGCCTTCATGACTCACTCAAAACAAACCCCCCCCCCCCCCTCCCCCCCTCCCAAAAAAAGAAGCACATTTTACAACCATAGGACACTTCATCATCTTTGAACTAGTTACCTTCGGACCTAGTATGAACTTTTCACCTGGGTGGGGAACCTTTTTTCGACTCAATTTGTTACAAAATGTTGAACATCTTACCAAACATTTTCTGATATTTGAAGGTCTTTGGATGAAATGTCCTGGGCATCCCTGCTTTAAAGCTATCAAACACATCTGTGTGCTACAAAATGATCCATTATCTTATCGAAATCGCACCTGTGAAGCCGATGAGTGTTAAATTGGTGTTTATACAGCGCTAAGTGTGCAAGGGGAGATGGAGGAAGGCAGCTCAAGTGTTATGTAATTCAGAAAAAATGTGGGCGTTTTGGGTTTTCTTGATTTTTTTTTTTTTTACTATCATGAGTCATGCATTTGCATAAATAACGGATCTTGCCTGTTTCACGCGAAGATCACTTTTTAGCACTAACACAATTTAGTTTTTAACGGTGTGTAAAGAAGGAGGAAAGCATTTAAGTGACTCACCATTTTGACTGGAGCTGGCTGCTTTTTTTTTTTCCTTGGAGAAAAAGTTCTGCCCAAAAGCGGAAACAAAAGAAGGAAGAAAAAAAAAAGAGTAACGAATTTAAACTTTAGCAAAACCCTCGCAAAGTTCCTACACCAAGTCACGGTGTTACCTGCCGAAGCTGAGCGACGACTTACCGCAAATTTGCAGCTGTCACACCCGGTGAGTGCACAGAGAGAAGCGGTGAGAGAGGACGAGAAGGACAAGAAGGACGAAAGTCTGAAATCCGCTCGGAAAAACTCTTCTGGGCGTGTGAGTGGACGCGCCACACCCCGGTGAGCGCAAGTCATCTTGGGAGATGTAGTTTTCCTTAACCCTTCTACAACCGTGGACGAGCACAAGGTACCTTGGGAGATGTCGTTTTTTTTCACTCAGGACGCGAAAGACGCGAAAATGAAGCCGAAATGCAGAAGTTGCCACTTGCTGATTCCCGGCTTATATCTTTATGAAGCTTCTAGCTTGTTTGGCATCCAGCAGAATTTATTTCCACTGCCTCCATATTGTCATTAATATCTAATGGAGGGAGGAGGCGGATTTCCTTTCACGGCTTTATCGTTTTGGCAAGGCGTGCACACTCGATGGGCCTTCAATCTAACGCGAGTGTCTGCTTTTGGCAAATCTGCCATGCATAACAAATTTGTGTGTCTATTACAAATTGCAACTCTCTCTAAATTTGGCGGAATTGCAAAGCAAAAAACGAAGATTTAGGGTCATAGATTATAGCAATAAAACAGGGACACTCAACCGCAATGGACAAGATATGCATGCATAAGCAGCGAAACCTTTTTTAAACAACAACAAGTTAATACTCAAATAATTGTTTTGAGGTCTGAGTTTTACTTTTACTTGATATTCTACTTTATTTTACTTCAAAATACAAAGTCAATGCATGGTTGAACTTTAATCAAGCATGATAAGCTGCTCCGTGTCATTGTGTGTTTTGCTTCTCATTGGTTTGTCCCACATTTCTAGAAAGAACGCAGTTTTACTTATTTAATCTTATCGTCTTTATACCAAAACATACATGTTCAACTTCTTCTGTCATTCGCTGTCTTAATGTTTGACTAAACAAATCAAAATACTAAATTAAATCCACCAGTGACCGACATGATCGAGATAAACTGGCGTGAGACTACCCCTCTAGAATTCTCTTGAATGGTACGGCCCATGTCTTATAAAAAGCGCCGATTTCGTCGATGCCGTAAAAATTATAAAGTTATCTCGATTAAAGCTTTGCAAGAATTGCCAAGATGGAGTGGACTCCGATGGAAATCAACCCCGAGGTGAATTAAAATAACCTAGACGACCTTTAGCTTTAAAGCGAAAGTGGAATAATTTGTCTTTTTTTTTTTTCTTGTGTGTGTGTGTGTGTGTGTGTGTGTGTGTGTGTGTGTGTGTGTGTGTGTGTGTGTGTGTGTGTGTGTTGTGCCGACAGGTGCTGAACAAGGTGGGTCACTAAACTTAAAAAAAAAAAAAAAAAAAAAAAAACGATGAGTCACGGCGTTCAAATCTCAGGCAAGTTTTGGAAATACCTCTCAAGAGGCCAACTTAGAAAGAATAGACCCATTCGTCGACGTTATAACGCCAGCACAACAGTTAATGGCGTGAAAATGATTGAAAATGTAGAATTTATTCTTTTATGATCGGATTTTTATAAAGTGAGACGCAACAGCATCCTTCCTCGTGGATGGGTTAGCTTGTCGGCTAATGATGGGTGTGGTCTGTCTGGACCAGCTAGCATTTCCCCTTCAAGCAGCTCAGCTCGCCTCTGCATGGCTGTTACGTCTTTTTATTCTATTTTCACCAGTTGATGAGTAAAGTCGGCGTGGAGGAAGGCTGGCGTTTCGTGGACGTCCTCGGCTTGGAGGCCGAGCAGCTGTCTGCCGTCCCTAAGCCGTGTTGTGCCCTCATGCTGCTCTTCCCCATCACCAAAGAGGTAATTTAGGGATGAGATGAGCCAAGAACTGGGTTACACAAAAAATTGTTTTTTTTTGGGGGGGGGGGGGGGGGGGGGTGGAGGGGACTGGGGTGTGGCAGTTATCTACACAGGTCTCATGCCCCTGCGGTTTGTTGGTGCTGAGTTTGCAGAGGTAGCGGATGCTGTTTGCAATAGAGATGACTCATCAGTTGATGTAGGGACCAAAGGGCTTTAGGGATCAAGGCTAGACACAATGAAAGACCCCCCCCCCCCCCCCCCCCCCCCCACACACACACACACCACCACCACAAACACACACACACCCCGGAAAAGTTAGCAGACTGTATAATCACTTTAATCGTAGTGTCTCATTAACTCCTCCTCTGCATTAGGCCTCGTTGGTCCAGCTCCACAGCATAATTTATTTTGAATCTGATTACATTTGATCTTACCTCACTATTACACACACACACACACACATATATATAAATTAAAGCTCCACAAGCTACTGTGAAATTAAAGTGCACTGATAGTTTGTCTATTTTTATTGGTCAAATATTTTTCCATAGGCAGACATGTGTAAATTTAACAATACAGAAATTGCTATTGTTGGAACTGTGGTCATGATTTGCAAAAAAAGGCTTTTATTGGTTGGTGGGTTTGCTTGTTTTTGTTATTGTTGCTCATTTATTATGCCATGGCCAGGCTTTTATTTTTTTCTTTATTTTTTTATTGTGTGGCTCAGCATGACTCTTTCAGACAAAAGCAGGCCGACAAAGTGATGCGGGACTCGGACGCTTACTTCCTGAAGCAGACTGCCGGCAATTCCTGCGGCACTATCGCCTTGCTGCACGCGCTGGGAAACAACCAAAGCAAACTCACCTTTGGTAACGTGCATTTACACTTAAACACCCTTTACCATGCCTGCGCCCCAAGCGTTACAGGAAACGAACCCCACACATTTAACACCCGCTCTCTTGACTTGTTATTCTCAGAGAGCGCTTCTGTGTTAAAGAAGTTTCTGGATGAAACTGCCAAGATGTCTGCCGAGGAGCGTGCCAAACATCTGGACAAGAACAAGGTGAGCAAAAAGCAACAACACAGTGCATGTTAAGTTTCATCTTCTAACATACTTGTATCTAACTCATTAAGAAATAGGGATGTTTCATACAACTTTATTCAGCACTATAGCAGTATTAGTACTTTGAATAATTACGATACAAAGTACCCTTTAAAAAAACGCCTTTTAAAGCAAAACCTACACATTTCAATATCGTCTTTTCCTTGAATAATGGTTCAAAAAAACGAACTAAATAGATTTTGTTTGTTTTGAATGACAGGTCATGAAATAATTAAGCACGTGGATTTATGTTAAAAAAAGTGACAGCAGTGCAGGGTTTCTTTAAAAAAAAACTGCACTAAAGGGCAAACAGTTATAATATCAACAACTGAATTGATTAGGTGGCGAATTGATCAGTCAGGCACTACTAAATACTTAGGGAAAAGAAATGCATGATATCGTTTTTGAAGTTCAGCCTTCTACATGCTGCTTTTTAAATGTTGGTCCTCATGATGGCACTTGGAGACCTAAATATTCAATTTTATATTATGTTGACTGAAACGGGTGTTTTCATATGTAAATAAGGTGAATGTCCACTAGAGGGAACCAAAGTCCACTAAACAATCTTCTTTATTTTTCCAGCTTGTTCTGGTATACAACAAAATTTAAGGTTCTGCATGGTTTATTTCAGTGGTTCTCAAAGTGGAGTCCGTGGTCTGACCGCAGGGGGTTTGGGGCGTTTTGTTTCTGATATGGTTTGTCTTTTAACAGTTACAGATTTGTGCCTTGTTTGGCTTAGTATTTGTTTTTTGGCGCCGCCTCTGGCCGCTGTTCATACTGCATTGATAGTGTGCTGTCAGGCTACCTTGATGGAAGCCATTGCAACGTCCAGGGAGGACAGAACATTGGGTTATTAATAAAAAAATACCTACATGTTCATTTAATTTCATATTAAATTGTGAACGTATTCATGACTTCAGTAAAGCAGTCAATTCAACCAGTTTAATATGTAAGAATGTTATTTTGAAATTTGTCAAAATACGTTTTGTGTCTACAATTGGTTGCTAATGAGGCGAGGAAGCCAGCAAAGTTAAAGCGGCATTTTATTTTATAACGCTGTTTTGACGAAATAAGGCAGCAACCTTTTTGGGCCAAACTCACCCAGTGTGTTATAAGGAGATGTGCGATTTACAACTTGGATTTTCTAAACTTAAGTATAGCTGAAAAGTAACAAATATATTCGTTGTTGCTGAATAAAAAGGGCACTTATGGTCGGCTGAAATATTATTGTCTTATTTCCTTAAACATTTGCAATTGGGCTCATTGGAAAATGTGTTTAGTGAAAGGGGTCTCTGACTCTTAAGAAGTTTGCGAACCCTTGATTTATGTTATTATTAAGATTTTAATACTTAGACCTTATGTCCAGGCAATCCACGACGCTCATAATGAGGTTGCTGCACAAGGGCAATGTAGGGTAAGTTGACTTGGACACTTTTTTTTTGGGGGGGGGGGGGGTTATGATCATTCATACAATTAAGTATACCCTTTACAAAATTTCCACAGCCAGAAGCAGATAAGGTCAACTTCCATTTTATTGCCTTTGTCAACGTGAACGGACAACTCCTTGAATTTGGTGAGAGAAATGCACTTAGAGGATATATAGAACATGATTTGCAAAAAATAAATAAATTCTAGATTTTTTTTATTTTTTTACTTTGCAAATATGATGCACTTTTGTGGTCGTGTATGACGTTTTGATTGTCTCTTTTGCTGCTAAGACGGGAAGATGAACGGGCCCCTGAACCACGGACCAACCAAAGATGACACTCTGGTAACGGTATGAAAACGGTTTGTTACTACTACACAACTCAAGGGGGAAAAAAATCAGTCAAATGAGCAACAGGTCTCAATCTTGGCCCTGTGACAGAAATGATAACTGCAATGTGGACCATGATAAAAAAAAGAGTTTAGCAAAATGAGGTTCTAAGAATGGCTCAAAGTGATCAGTATTTCTCAAATAGTGGGGCGGGGGCCAATGCCAGGTATGCGCTTGGGTTTTTTCTGGTTAGACAGTTAACTTTTGTAGAAATTGTAAAAAAAAAAAAAACTTTTTTTGCTTGTCAATGTTAAAGGATAGTTTTAGGTTTATTTCTACATTTTTTTAAACTAGATAATTTTACTTATGGTCAGTGTGTGGGGGGAGTTCTCTGGGGTAGGCTTTGCAAAATAATTGAAGTACTGAAGTAAATACCTTTTTTTTTTAATTAGATACTAAATTTATTTAAGTACTAAACTAAGGAATTTATATATATACATATTTAAGTAGACTCAGGTAATCAAGGACTGAAGTATAACTTTAGTACTTTATTACCTTGAGTAATTTTTTTGACTTTTTAGTCAAGCTATTTTCAGACCCTACTTTGAGGTACGGAAATAATAAAGTCCTAATTTGTCTCCACCTTTAAAAGAATGCCTTGACGTAGCAGATTTAGTGCTTCGGTGTTTAGGTGAGGTATATCTGAAATTAAAAAATAAATAAATAAAGTGGCCCTTACATCTATTTTTCTGTATGTGGCACTCAGAGGAAATTGTTTGGATATCGCTGGGCTCTGGTCTTGAAAAATGTAAGTGTATATTTTTGATCAAGTAAATATTTCTCATACATTTGCAATCCCCCTTGCACCGATTCCCATCCAGGATGCAGCCAAAGTGTGCCGAGGCTTTGTGGAGCGAGGATTGGGCGAAGTTCGCTTCTCCGCCGTGGCTTTGTGCCGCGGTTAAATTCCCTTCCTGGAGTGAACGCCACAAACGCGTGTCTCAACAATTTTTTTTGTGGACACGGCCAAGCAAGTATTGTGTTCACTCGTCACATACATAGGTTATACGCATCTCGTGAACCGTCAGCACAACTGTTCTAGGCAAGTAGAAAGCATTATTTTCATTCTCTTTTAGATGTGAACAAATTTGGCTGCTTTTTTTTCCCCCCCGCCTTTTTTTGCACAAGCACTTGTCTTTTTGTACGTTTTTGTCGGGCTTGAATGCATTGCGACCAAGGAGTAAGCAAATAGGACCCCGTGGTGAACACACACACACACACACACACTGGAAATCTATAGATGCCTCTTGCTGCTAATCGGTTGAAATATGATGTTCCTCGCAGCCTCAATGTAGCTTTAAGAATGTTAGTTCACATAGTGGACTTAATTTGAAGAGTGAGTTAAATTAGTTTGCTTTACTTTGCACAGGTAGAGTTGTGTGCGTGTTTTGCAGTGTTTTGCACTGTCGGCGTGCCTGTTACTGACACTAATAAAGTGCTTTTGATGTGTGACGCTGCTGCAAGTGATTCTACGGTCGACGCACAACGCTGAATTACCACTTAAATTACGGTAACACAATTTCTACATTTACGGAAAACTACCTCTAGTGCTATTGATTTTACAATTACAAAATACACTATAGAATTCTAAATAAACTTTTAAACTATTTTGTTACTGTAAAATCAACAGTATTAAATGTTTTTACTGTTTTTTTTTTGTTCTGTTTTGTTTTTTACTACTGTAATGGGAAAATAGAATACATAAAATATTAACTTTTTACTGCTGGAAGTAGAGAAATAATGGGAACAATCCACTTAAATTTGCTGTTAAAAGGCATTAATACACAATTTAATTTATGCCGTAGGTTGACATTACTTTTCAAAACACTTTCATGACACTTTTTAAGTCGTAGGTACTGTTGCACACTTGGATTAAATGAAGAAAAATACAGCGTGGGTAACCAAAATAAACAGAAAATGAATACCTGACATTCCAATTGAATTTTTGTCTACAGTATAAAACAAAATAAACAGAACAGGCCTGGATGAGAACGATTTCTCGAGGTCAATTCAAAAACCTAATGTCTTTGATCACTAAGATATTTTTAGGGAGTTATGAGGTTGGTAGTTTCTTTACATGACTACTGTATGTCCCTCGGAACCCCAACTGGCCTAAACGCCAAACGCTGATCGACACATTTTAATGGAAAAGGAATCGAGCATCAACCACCTGTTCATAGCTATCTTAGATGTGTCGCTTGATGACAAAAAATGACATCACAGATGCTCAGGTAACAACCAATCACGGCACAGCTGTTTGGTCACATGATGTGTACAAACTGGTCCGTGCTTCATCGTGGTGATTGACCCCCGAGATTTTGCTTTTTTCCCCCAATTAAGTTTAAAAAAAATATAGATATACAGTATATATATATATATATATATATATATATATATATATAATTGTGTGTGTATATGTATGTATATATATGTATGTATGTATATATGTATGTATATATATATATATATATATATATATATATATGTATATGTATATATATGTATATGTATATATATGTATATGTATATATATGTATATATATGTATATGTATATATATGTATATGTATATGCAGTATATATATATATATATATTTCTGTCCGATCCGAATGAGGAAACTATAACAAGATAAATTGTGAGGTCAACCTGCAATGGTCACGAGTGAAAATCCGCAATAAAGTGAATAAAACGAAGCCGCACCAACCACGGTGTAACAAGACTGCTCGTCTGCGCCCCCTCCCCGCGCACAGGGCAGATTCCTGCGTGCGCGTCCCCGTCACCCCTGCGCGCGCCCACAGCGCTGTTGGCGGAGGACCGAGTCCATCCGCCACAGCGCGCGCACGCCTCCATTCTCTTTATTAGTGGCTTCGCGCTGGGTCGTCGCGGTAGGCTACCGGTCCGGTCCGGCCCTCAAGTACCGTCCCCGCGTGGCACAGGACCGCAATCTCATCGCAATCCGCCACAGGAGGTCCCACGCACGGAACGGCCTGTCCTGGAAATGGCCAGCCCGCCTGCGGATCGCGACGTCCGGCCGGAGTCGACGGAGGAGAGTCGCCCCGAGCCCGCCTGTCTGGAGGCGCAAAAATGGATCGAGGTAAGCGGACTCGACACGAACCTTCGCTGGGGGGGGGGGGGGGGGGGGACTCCGAGTGGGGCGGGGAGCCGGCTCGCGGATATAAATAAATAGCCAGTGTACCGGTTCACCGTCACCTGTTCCGTGGGGAGGGTGCGTTCACGTGTCTTGTTACTGCACGAAAAGTTGCCATCCTCTCAGTACGACTCCCACGCGGATTAAACGGACGCGTGTTTTTTTTTTCCCCACTGCGTGTTTATTCCACGCCGTGAGCAGGAACGCCCCCTTATTCCACGGTGGTTGCCATGGTGATGAAACCGGGCCAACGTTAACGCACCAGCAGCATTCGATGATGACGATGATGGGATGAGATTATCATGCGCTTCATCCTCTTTGATTCCCGCTTTATAAATATATATTTATAAACCCACCGGTGAATCATGATTGTATGACCCATTTTGGGGAAAATATTAGTTGCTGTAGTCTCTCGGGCATTCGATATTCTCATAGTCTGTGATGTTTGTTGTACCAACACTGACAATCTAATCTTAGTTAGCACACTTGAATGGCGATGACATAAATACGTTAGCCAAACTGCGGAGCTATTTTACATCGGAGTTTGATTTTCGGCCGTTTTCGGCAGGTATTTCTTGAAATCTCTGGAAGATTTACAGCAGGGATGGCTAAACTGCGGGGCAGGGGCCATCTGTGGCCCCAATTTGACCATTTTGGTCAGGTGTTTCTCGAATTCTCCAGAAGATGGACGGTAGGGGTGGCTAAACCGAGGCACGGGGGCCATCTGCGGCCCGTCGTTCACATTTTGGAGGGCTTTTTCTACATGTGCAAACGAAATCACTGATAACATTTCTGATTGTAACACTGCGGTGAATAAGTGAATGCATTTTTTACAAGCAAAAATGTTTTGCTCCAATTTGGGTGCATATTGTGAACAAATCGCACGAAATATTTTCAAGTTACTTCTATCATAATCTCACGACAGATTTTTTTTGTTTTGCTTTGCTTCTGAATTTACCTGTGTCTACGGGGTCTTTGACCACCCCAAATTTGTGTCATATCCTAAATTATTTACGATACAAAAAGCTGTTCGGGCTAAAGGCGTATTAAAAAAATGCTATTATGTAAACTCCAGGCAAGTGCTTGATTTTGCTGTGATTAACAAATAATTTAAAAAAAACAATGAGCCTTGCATCTTTTAATATTTCCGTACGTGGTCCTCGGAGGGAAACGTTTAAATTTGTTTAAACAATTTAAATTTGTTGGATGTAAGTAACATTTACAACATGGCTACATTGGACATTAGTCAAGGGAATGTCTCCCGCCGTACGGCTTTGTTGTCTTCAGCTTTGGAATTGTGCAGGTTTATTTTCAGCGCGGTCCAAGTTGCTTCTATTTACAGAGCCCTTGTTTATTTATTTTTTTACACTCACAGGTGGCAATGATTCAGTGTATGGTTCGTGTAACGGTATTTTAAACGTGCATGTGTGGATGAGACACTCCTCAGACACGCCTAGCTTGAGTGACAGCGGTCGCCACGGCAACACAGCATAGGCAGACTCTCAGGTGTCAGTCTTGCTCGGTAAAGGGAAAAGTGGGGCGTCACGTGACTCCCGCTCACCAGGAAGGGAGGCAAAAAAGCTGAAACTTATTTGATGCAAATCAGTGATGAAGTTTCACCCCAGTCCTCTAGGGGTGATGGTGAGGCTTTATCTGTTGAATCTGATAGGTCACTGTCCCACTCCGTACCAAGTATGCAAGAAATTTAAGACCTTGATTTTCCTAAAAAGTATTTATTAAATTAATTCAATACGTAAATGGGTTTAGGAATTTGCAGGAGTTTTTGTCGCCAAGTCCGTGTGATATTTATTGCCTATAAGCTAACTTAAAGTATATATAATGTATTTTTTTAATCAATATTTTCAGTCGTTTTTTCTAATTACAAAACACAGAACCATTTTTAAATCCATTTTTTCGCATGGTATTTGGCGTAGGTCTTATTTAGGGTACGATTACACATTTACAGATAAGACACTCCTTTGACAGCATAAAGCCATTAAGAAAATGTTGATTAAGTGTGTGTGTGTGGTTCAACCCACAAATCCCAGCCATGCCACACACACGCAAATGCGGCAAACGTGCGCGCCAGATGTCGCGACCGACAGATTAACCGAGACAGCGCCAGGCGTCTGCAATCACAGAGAAATAAATAACTAAAACGCCGCTTCTCCCTGCGTCCACAAACAGCGCACGGTGAGGGAAGATATCCCAAAAATGGTCACGCACTTCTACTGTGTTTTTTAGGATCAAATTTGCCTCACACACTGTCGTGTAATTTACGGTGAAAGTTCCGGATCCATTAAGTAACGCTAAGTGATATGGCTAAAATATAAAATCGAGATTTTTTTTTTTTTCAATTCAAAATTTTGAATTGGATTTACAAAAATCCTGTGCAAAATCTTCACATAAAAATAACACATAAGGTAAAGATGCACCCACAAAAATTTTACAGAAAATAATTTTCGTCAGGTACCGGCCGCACTGGACTATACTGTAAGCCGCAGGTTGTGACGTAAGATATTTACGCAGAAAAATGGCACATGGAATTTTGAAATGGTTGTTTTTATTTATTGAACATACATGCACGTATGGAAATGAGAGCAGCACCAAAATATTTTCAACATAACACAGACACACTCGAAATGTGAGAATACCGCACCAACGCAACAGTAACACACTTGATTGCGTTTCGTAGTGTAGAGCTCCTCCCCGTGTCGACTGATATGGCATTTCAAAACTCAAACTCAATACTTTGATTGCGTCTTCTTCTGTCTCGGTTTGTTTACCATGAGATTGCCTCCTGCTGGCTAGTAGGAAAAAATTCCACACGGGGTTCAAACGGTGAGAAAAAAGTACCGGATTATGGTCTGCGATTTACAATACTATTCGGTTTTAACATAAAGTTAGCAATGCGTTCATAGTTTGTTAAAAAATTGCTCAAAATTATTCATTTGAATTGTGCGTTTATAATTCATGTCTGCATATGAGCTTTTGGTCCTTCGGTGAAAAGCTATTTTGTGGATTTTTTTTTTTCCGTATAAGAAGATATCTTCTGTTATATTACATTATATTACGTCAAAGGGAACCAGCGCGTCTGGTGGAAATAGGGTGTGTGTAACATGGCCTTGGAGAGGGCATTCACGCCAGCCTCTGAAACCAAGCGAAAGGTCTTGAGGGTATTTCAGCGCCAGTCGCCGAAATCCGAGCCCCCGCGGGCCTCATGGCGAATGACTCCGCTGTGACGCCTTGAATGGCAGCAGCAGCTAGCTTTTAAACCCATGATGCGCGTGCATGTAAGGGGCAGTCCCAGAAGTAGGCCAAAGTAGCTTTGCGTGTGTCTTGTGCGCTGCAGTGTTGCACAAAATCACTAGCTGTAGCGCAGCAGATTATGTCATTCATGAGTCTGTTTTTTTCCCAGCTGTCAAACTGTCATCCGTCATTTTACAAGCCAGATGAAATTGAGGGCGAAATTGGACTTTTATTGTTTTTTTCCTGGTCCGTTGTTTGTCAGGCGCTGGTCTACTTCTGTCTGCATTCTAATACTAATTATTTTTTTCTGTTTTTGTACATATACTTAAAGTTAATACCATGTCTGTGGTTCTACAGTTCTGCAATTCAAACACAACACAGTAATATGTGTTAACACGAAACAAAACAAAGCCAGCCAAGGGGTTTAATCCACCATCTTATTTATTAACCCACATCTCATTTTGCAGAGAATGCAAGATGGGCCGAGAGCGCAATTGGCAATCATGTCCAATGGATGGCGTTATCGTGCTGTTCATGATACTCAAATGGTGGATGTCGGTTCTCATTTATAACTGCCTGCCCTACAACTATAGAAGACGGCTTCCTTAACATTTGTCTAAATTTCATGTCACAAACATCATTTTCTTGGAAAAATTTTCTTCTGAAGTTGTTACCAGCAGCGTAAAATAGCTGAATTTGTCTTTCTTTATCAACTGTTGGTCCAGACTCCCGATAGTTCTTGGCACGAAAAGAGTTAACTTAAGTGACTCTAAAATGTCACCAAAGCTATCATAGCTTCTAGCTTGTCCATGTTCTTCTCTAATCGAAATGAACAGGTGGACATGTAATAAGTGATGACTGCTATCTAGTGATGAATGGTCATTTTGCAGTTTCAAACTGATTGGGTACGTAAGAAAGCATTTTTAGGATGTCATCCATTTCTGATCTGGACCGTACCCTTGACAGGTTAGGGAAAAAGTTCTCAAATGGGGCTGCCAATACCCCTGGATATATTTTTAAGGTACTTTGGATGTTATGTGAGATTTCAACAGGGTTCCTGTAGGTATCGGCAAATCTAATTTAATGCTAACTATGCCGTGACAAGAACAGTATAGTTTTCTTTTCAAATTAGGAGCAAATTATTTGAAACATCAAGCAACGTATCGGTAGTTTGTCTAAGCGACTCATCTGCAAACGTAGTTCTAAATTTTAATAAATTAGACATGCGCAGCATTTGTTTTTATTACATTTGTTTAGGGTAGATATTTGGAAAGTACAAACTCAAGGGGTCCCGATATGGTACCCTGCAGCGTCACGTTTTCCGCGTTGAATATTTGTGCTGACGCAAGTGTTAGTGCGTTGTGTCCGGATTAGCTGGAATTGTGTCATCAGCAAACACAACAAAGGGATTATTTGTGTCGTCCAGATGCTTGTAGATTTCAGGCTTTAATCTCACACGAACGTAGCAGTCGCCGGAATTATTGACGCAAATCATTTTGTTAACCCTTGTGCGGTGGAAATGATGGAAATCCCGAGAGAATCGAGAGGAAAAAAATACTAGTGAGCAGATGATTAAAACATGCAAAATTTCAAAATGCGACGATTCTGACGTGATTGCAATAGGACGCGCGATATTTTGTGTACAAAAATAGTCGTTGTCCAAATTTTGGACCATATAAAATCTTTAAAATGATAATTTTTGAGATGCAATTTAATAGGCTTTATGACAAAGATTTTCCTGCGATTTTTGCAACATTCCGTTGAGCGGCGGTCAAACTATGTCAGCAAACAGAAAATTCTTTGTTGACTTGTTTCACCTCAAGACAGTAGGTGGCGGTAGAGACTAGTTAACGGCTACGTCTTAAAGTGTCATCATCACTTCACAGGCTACAAACAAAGACAGACCGTGCCATTTTTTCCATTTTTTGTGGGCGTTCATAAATTTAACCTATGTATGTGTACGGATAGAATTGATGCCACTGAACAATTTGAGTGGTTGAAGGAAAAAAAATATTCATCAATATGGATGGAATTCACTACGCGTTTAAAAGCATTTACAAAATTAGGGAAAAAAATGCAATGTGTACTGTATGTAGGGTGTAAGGGTTCATTTGTTTGTTGTTGCAAACATAGATGCAAATTTGCGTTGGCGTCAAGCTAGCAGAGAGAACGCAAAACAATTGGGTTTTAGATGTCCGACCAACTGATAATTCGCTGATGATTTTTTTTTTTTTTTGCAGCAATTTTGAGAACTACTTCTCCAGTCTTTTAAAGACAAATATTACTCTCAGACCTCAGTTTTAGCATTTTGTCCGCCACATGCTAACACTTTGTTCTCTCCTATACGCAAAAATAAGCGCACGCTTAGTAGTCCGGCTCGACTAAATTATGCATGAGCATCCTGTAAATGTTTCAAAAGCCCCGAGTCAAAGCAAGACGCGAGCGGGACGATCGCAATGATGCCAGACAAGAAAGGAAGAGACCAGAAGAGGACGGCGTTGCCGATGGGAAACATCTGGAAGCCTTATATAAGAGGAAGGCGGGGGGGGGGGGGTCACAATAGGTCATATTTTTAGAATTTGCACACATGCAGGGGAGGACGATTGACGCCGGCACACACGTGCGCTGCGTTAAAAAGATAGATTGGGAGTCATGTCATCGATGATCAAAGTGAGGAAGGAGGATGAAGCATGTTTAACCCTTGAGTATATTTTTTGGGACAAATTCTTCCACATTCTATTCCAGGGGTGTCAAACTCATTTTTATTGTGGGCCACATTGTAGTTCTAGTTTCTGTCAGAGGGCCGGTATGACTATGAAGTCAAATCTTTTTTAAATGCTTCTGTAAAACACGCACCAAGTTTTGAAATCAGAGGCCGGCAAAAACTGATTGTGAATTAAAAAATGCTTGCATTTTCTCCCCAGATTTTTAAAAGTTGTAGACAACTTGCAAATTTACTATTTAAGCCAGAAACCTGAAGTCAAATCAGCATTTCGCGGGCCGCATAAAATGACGTGGAGGGCCGGATCTGGCCCCCGGGCCTTGAGTTTGACACCTGTGTTCTATTCAAAGTTTTACATTGTTTTACACTCTGGTGGTGGGATAACCAAGTGGTTGCGCCATGTTAAAATTTGACACGTTGTCATGTTGTCCCAAAAAAAAAAAAAAAACACTCACTATATTTAGGCAGAATGATCAAAACTGTCTTGCAGGTTCTTTTGTAAAAATGGCTGGCATTTAAAAAAAAAAAAGAGAGTTAAAATGGATTTTACACGTATATAGCTGTTATTGGCGGTGAATGAGTTAACTTATTTGCTGCCGGCCCAGTAGAAATGATCTTGAAAAGTAGTGAAAGTTAGTCGTGGAAAAATAACAAAATAAAGTTGTGTTATTTTGAAATAAGATGAAATGCAACATGAATAAAATATTAATAGTCATGTAATGGAGAAGAAAAAAAATACTGTATATTAAAAAAAAGTCAGGCACAAGGAAAATATATAAAATAAAAAAGATTTGGCTTGTTTTGATTTTTAAGCTAATTTCAAGAAAAACTCAATGACACGATTGTTAGCAAGTCAACAGCTAGGCTAGCTATTGCTAAGAATAGCTTTGGACATTTAAATACATTTCCTTGGCTCCAGCTACATTTTGACATTGTCATTAGGTGATTTTAGTAGGGTGAGATCAACCAAAGTGAATGTTCCGAACGTTTCTCGAATGGGTTTTTATTTGTTTTGGTTTGATCGATGTGATGTCAAAGCTAACGCTAGCTCCTGACTTTCCATTTGCTGTCCGGCAGGCGGTGACGGGGAAGAGCTTTGGAGACAAGGACTTCCGCAGCGCATTGGAGAACGGCATCCTGTTATGCGAGTAAGACTGACGACAGCGACGGCAACGCGTCACATGTGCCCCCCCCCCCCCCCTTCTAACATTGGCTGATCACCCAGGCTTCTGAGTGCAATCAAACCTGGCCTGGTCAAGAAGATCAACAGGCTGCCCACCCCAATCGCCGGCCTGGTAATATTTTTTTGATGTGTTTTCATTTTCAGAGCCTTCAAAAAAATCCATAGCAATTTTCGGAGTTCATCATGCAGCATGTGCAAAATTGTTTTCGAGAAATAAAACTTTTCTGTCCTGCTTTAGGACAACCTGTCAGTCTTCCTGCGGGGCTGCGAGGAGCTTGGCCTGAAAGGTTCACAGCTGTTTGACCCGGGTGACCTCCAAGACACCTCCATCCGCGCCAACCTCAAGTAAACGCAGTTTTATTCTGTAATAATATATACAGAGTTTTTATGTTATTTTTAGGAATGCGGATGTTGATGTCTGGACCTTCTAAAAATGACAAAAAAATGTAAAAATACGTCTTGGGGATGGAATGAGTTACTGAGCCCGTTTCCCAATAGGGACTCCGACTGCAGCCGCAAACTGAAAAACGTGAGTTTCCCCGCGTCGGAAACGTAAGCGTTCGAGGCTAATCCCCGGGTTGCAGGTTCTGAATACCGTGTTCTGGCTCGGCAAAGCGGCCGGCGGCCGCGCCTCCTACGGCGGACCCACGCTGGACCTCAAGGAATTTGAGGGTCTGCTGGCAAACATGAAGGTGGTGAGTTTTCTTTTGGGGGCGGTTTTGTTTACTTTGTCTCACGTTTGGTGGAGACAAAATGGACACTTTGACTAATCAGATTCAATAAAACTTGATACTTAAAAGACATCTTGGAAACAGACTTGAATGAGATAAATGTATTTGAGCAGCTGAACTCATAGGAGAAGAGTGAATTTGGAAAGTTATCCCAATTAGTTTTGAGAGTCCTAATAAAGTTATCAAATGCATTTGTGCCCATTCCTGCATTTGTAGGACAGCGAGGAGGCGGCTGACGGCTCGCAGAAGCGCAGCGTTCGAGACAGCGGTTACGACTGCTGGGACTCGGAGCGCAGCGACTCGCTCTCCCCGCCCAGACACACTCGGGACAACTCTCTGGACAGGTCGATCAAGCGCTGACATTTCCCAGTTCCTTTGAAAGCAGCACACGCGATATAATGTCCAGTACTATGCCACTTAGCTACGTAGCTTAGCTACTTACCGTAGCTAATTTTCACCTTAAATCTGAACGCAAAATTTGGTAGGGTTGTTACTTTGCTTTTCATTTGTTACTGAGTTAGCTAACAACAATCACAGTTACTTGTGTGAGCAGCTAGGTTAACATTGTTGCTAACTAGCTACTATTAAGGTCAGATAGTTATATTCTCTGACAATACGAGTTATACTAGTCTTAGTACTAGTTATTCTCTCTATACAATACTAGCTACAGCTTGCTAAGTGACAACATTAAAATCGGACAATTAGTCTGTTGGTTATTTGTTCGTCGGCTAACTAGTTAGCTTGTTCATTTCAGCGGAGTGTTGTAGTTAGCAAAATAGTCCATTTTTTCATGAACACTTGGAGGTCAGCTGACTAACCACAATCATTGTGCATATGATAGCGAGCTAATCACAAGTTAATTTGATGCATGGCTCTGTTGTTTTTATGTAGCTAGGTCGTTTGCCAGTAGTTATTCTTTGTTTTACATTTGGCCAAATAAGTACGCACACACACATATATATATATATATATATATATATATATATATATATATATATACACACACACATGTATTATAACTTAATACTAAATATTTAGCATAGTTTTTCCCTGTTTTAGGGAATGCAACATGTTAGAAATGTTGCTAGCTCTCAAGCAAATTCACAAAAATGTGCTTCTTTGACTTTTCCACATTTGTAGCTTTGTTATGAGTTTTAAACAATAAGACTATTGTAATAATAATTTCAAGATCCATTCATTCATCTTGTTTTTTTGACAGTCTTGACTCGTTTGGCTCGCGTTCTCAACACAGCCCTTCGCCCGATGTGGCCAACCGAAGCAACATGGAAGGTTTGTTCCTATTAGACATATTAAAATGATTCATAAAATATGACTGCCGACACCGTATTTCTCAGAACGCATAAATCTTGTGTTCCATAAATAGATTCAAGCATGTCTGGGGGTTAACCTTGTCGTGTCACGTGGACAGCTGAGCGTGCGTGTGTGTGTCCCAGATGTAGCAGCTGTTGGTCTTAGTCATTAGAGATGTGAAACTTGAACAGCAGCTTTCTTGTCCTTAGCCACAGGAATTTTTTTGTCTCCAATTGCTGTGAAACAAATCCATTCACTCTTATTGCCGGTTTGCTGGTACTTTGTCGGAACAGGCTAGCTAACGAGCATTTGGGTTCATGCAAAAGACTCGTTTTCCCTCCTCACCCTATCATCCATACGTTTCGTTTGACTTCTCTCTGACCTCAGAGGGTCTTACTGTTCTGTATTCCCCTGTTGTTGTTTTTGTCTTGGACAGTTCACGCCTATTTAACTTGTTGTCGTTGCCATGTAATCGTGCAGGTATAATGACAATAAAGCTATCCTATCCTATCGCATCCTCCTATCTTATTAGTTATCTGGGAAAAGCCCGCTAGCTAAGAAACAGTCGGATGTTATTTACAGTTTGTCCTTTAACGCTAGGAAGAGATGGCAACGCGGAAGCGGACGGCGGAAGGAAGCCCGATGTTCAGAAGGACGACATGTCGGCCAGGCGGGCGGCCAGCGGCGAGGCGCGGACCCCGGTACTTTTCAACCAGTTCCTGCCTAACCGGAGCAACGCCGGCCTCTACGTCATGAACGCCAAGCGCAAACCTCACGCCGACGACGGAGACCAGCGCAGGTAGTGACGCTTTTGGAATGTTTTGAAATAAACCAAACCTCCCTAATGTAGCATCAAACAGTCCCGCCGAGGGCAAAAAGAGCGTGACGTGGGCGGGGGATCACCGGGGCCAAAAGGAAGTTTGTGAGAGGACCAGGCTGCAGAGGTTGGAGAAGGCAGGCGTCAAAGTCATGCCTGCCGCCCTTCGCTATGCGAGGTTAGCGTCCGGAGGATTGTGCTTGGACCTTGTCTGCTGAGTTTTCACTGGTTGTGGAACTCATGGTGCTGGTACAAAACCATTAGTTTATTAATCTGATTAATTGATTGGGTAGTGCTGTGTTATTGTTGTTGGCCAACGACTAACTGCTTGAGGATGTTGACTTGTTTGTGGTAGTGGTGGGCATTCAAGAATCAACTGCATCAATACCATCTATGAACGATTGAGTGTTCATTTTACGTTTTTTTTGTTTTTTTTTAGATGTAACTCAAAAGTTAATCAGCCATTCCCAGTGAGGTAGTAAGCTAGTTAATTAGCCAATTGAATTTAATTAGTTACTTAGCTTGTTAACCCACCGTACTTAGTTAGCTAAGTTCAATGCAGGTTATCAATTCAAGAGTTAGTTATTTAATAACAATGAAAGTGAGAAAAGTTAGAAAAGTATTGAGGCCTTTTTTTTTCCAAATGATATTTGTGTTTTACATTTAGGGTAAAAAGTAAAAAGTAAAAAAAAAAAGTAAAAATACTTTTAAAAGTACAAAGTACCGGAAAATTTTACTTAAGTACAATCACGAAATAGTTGTACTTTGTTACTTCTCATCACAGCTTACAGGTTAGTGTGTTTGTGAGTTAGTTAGTTAGATAATTCACTACAATCAAATTAGTTAGCTACCTCAGCTAGCTAACAGTACAATCCAAAGTATCACTTCACAAGAAAGAGGTAGGCTACAATCTGTAGTGTCATTTAGGGGTTCATTAGTTAGTTACTTAATTACAACAAAAGGTTAGTTATTTCTGTAGGTAGCTAACCACTTAACTAATAAGATCTATAATTCTTTAATGATCACTATCCAGTAATCTAACTATCTTACCATCTAACCAAAACTTTCTCTTACTAGCTCGCTTCCCTGCTAACTGCAATCAAAGTAAATTAGTCATTTTGATGTGCGTTAGCAAGACTTGATTGCTAACTAGACAGTTAATGACTTTTAAAATCAAGGAATTTACCAGTTGATAGTCTTTTGTGTAGATAGTACAGTACTTCAGTTTGATATTGACACGAGGAGTAAAATTCTGGGAAATCAGTGGTTTTTGTTTATCCCAATCCTGGCTTGTTTCCTCGGAGGAGCTCTTCATTTTGGCTTTCGAGTCACCGGGATGGATGAATGATCCGAAACTTAATCCCCGCATGTCGCTAACGCTTGTCTTCGCCGCGGACCGCTCGGCATCCCTGACACAATGTTGCCATCCCGTCTTCAACTCAGCCCTTCCTCCCCCTCCGCCACCGCTCGCACCTCGGAAAGACCGGCTTCTCCCAGGATCGTCCTTCGCCGCGATAACGACTTTTTGAACTCGCAAAAATCCGCTTGGGACTCGTCCTCGGACGGGGAGGGCGAGGCGGAGGGCCAGAAAGTACCGGACATTCACAAAGATGACCTGGCCTCCCGACGGGCTCCCCGGGGCCCCGCGGTGCCCAGGGTGCATCAGTTTGTCATGGCGCCGCCGCTGCTCAAATGCAGCAGCAAAGACCAGGAACTCTGGGAAGGCATCAGGCGATCCTCACATGAAACTCTCAAGGACAAGGACGTCAGGTCAGGCCGTGGCGCTCTATACGACTTTGCCTGAGTGTGTGGTGTGTGTTTTTACCACCGTTGTTGGCCTCACTATTTTCTCCCGAACATTGAACAGCGAACCTGAGCAAATCCCTGACATTATTACTCGCCGGCAAGAAAATGAAAAGGAGGAGGACATTGAGGAAGACTCCGGGGATGTAGGAAAGGTTAAAGCCACACCCGACAAGCGGACGGATGACCTGGCTCTCAGACGGGTTCAGGCGAGGCCACGCCCCCTCCTCCGAGACGGTCCAATGAGCGTGAGGTCGGCAGCCATGAGCCAAGCTGATGCGCAGAAGTGGGAAAGGCTTAGAATGAGTGAACCCAGGTGCCCCCCCAAACGCACACGAGAAATCATCTGTGTGTGTATGTGTGTGTTTGCGTGCGTGTCTTCAAGTTGTTTTCCAAACAAATAGACGATAAAGAACTTAATGTGATCATTCTTACACATCTCCAGAGGTACCACATTGTTGTAGATTATAGGTTAAATCAGCAAGATGAGCGCTACCCTGAATAGCCGTCAAAATAAATCTTTAAAGGTACGCCCCCTAGTGGCTGCTTGCTTCCCCTTGAAGGCAGCTTTAAATCTCCTTTAGTTCCCCATCGCTTGGCTCCTTTTGACCACTTTATTTATTCTCCTCATTATTGTGCACTTCATTGCTGTCTGACAGGCTCTGAAAGGGCAGGGAATGTGCCAACCCTTAGTGTGTATGCGTGTGTCATTGTGTGTGTATATGTGTGTGGGCTACAGAGAAAAAAAGAGGTGATTGTTGGCTGTGTGCTGAGGCTTTTGTTTTTTGTCCTCAGGCGCTGATGTCATTAGATCGCACAGAGGATGTTTTGTGCGTTTAAACATCACATGGAGAAAATGGCTGACACGCTAACAATTGCTATGCTAACATCTAGCATGATTTTGTACTCAAGTTGCAAAGACAGATCGATGAGGATTTTCCATCCAAATCGAAGTACTGTAGATGGGTACCATACACGTTTTTAATGGCTAAAATGCTAAGATGCTCATCGGCGAGGTCTCTGAAATGCTATCCTGCTAACGGCTGCTTTGCCTTTGATGTAGCAAAATAGCACTTTTGTACTCAAGTTGCTAAGGAAGCTCAATGAGGATTTTTCCCCAACCCTGTAGCACTGCAAATTCGCGCATTAAAATTTTGAATGGTTAAAATGCTAAGATGCTCATTGTTGCTTTGCTAACATATAACTGGAGTAACTGACACATTGATAAGGATTTTACAAACTGTTCTTAAAAAAACCCTGTCACCCATTAGCAAGATAGCTGATGCTATCCTGTTAACGACTGTGTCGCTACTATATAGCAAACTCCAAAAATCTATCAGGCAGATATACTGGTGTACAATATCCTGCTCTATATCCGGCTGCGTAGCTAACATGCTAACAGTCGCTATGCCTGGATAAAATATCTCATATAGTTTAAAAAGTTAGGATAATAGCTGCTAAAGCAACTTGATTAGGGTTTTTACAAGCTGCCCCAAAGTTAGTTTGGTATTGCAAATGAAAATGGCCAAAATGCTAACAACTGCTATGCTAACACACCGCAAGATGGTGACCTTCTCCAAGTCTGATTCACTGTGTGTGTGTGTCTGTAGCGAGCCTGACCCCGTCCCCGTTTGTCAGGCTTGTCGGGAGAAAACGTACGCCGGTTGCGGACGGGGTCCCGGCAAGTCGGTGCGGTTCGGAGGCGTGACAGAGATGGGGCGGCCAATTGGCACGCCCGAGTCGGGGTTGCTAGGACGACTCCTCTCCCAGGCGACGGTCACCGTGCCTACCGTTGGCCTGGGCTCCCCGCTCTCAGAGCGGGAAGGCAGGTACAAACATGGCCGCCTGCACTGCTGTGAACTGGGGCCGACGATACCGTAGTTTTCTCGGCAGAAGCTTGGAGTGGATACAACATTTCAGCTGCATTTTTTTTTTCCCAGTTTGATTTCTGCTTTCTATCAGAGGAACGCATGCATGATATAGTGAGAAAGTTGTATAATGGTCATATGTACAAATGGAAGGATAAACAATTATAGCTAACAGCGAAAAAAGTGCAATGAGAGAAGAATAACATGTAGCAAGACAGCAACCTGAGTACAAAAAGTGCTTGAGCAGAACAACAATTTGACCGTCACTATTTGGTCAGATACCGAGTAGGAAAATAAAAATGCTTCAATTCTAATATGTTAACGCTTCTTATGCTAACAGATAGCATGATAGCAACCTGAGAAATAATAGAGAAGATAATAAAGCGGATAAATACAGGTTTTGCGGTTTAATTTCAAACTTGCTAACAATATGCTAACATAGCAAACAAAAAACAAGACAGGTTGTGTAATATTTTGTATCGTTTCAAATGAAAATGACTAGTGCTTACCATTGCTGTGCTATCTTTGTGTAAGATCTGGAGTAGATGCACGGGAGTTTCACATTGTGCTTTGTCATCGGCGGTCAAAACACTGGCTGAAATGCCAGCAGGTTAACGGTTGCTATGCTCATGTTTGGAAACAAGGAAGACATTTCTGTTTGGGTATTACAACCGGTGCTTGGTCATTTTAAAATAGTACATTTTTAGATGATAACATCTAACAGGTGCAATGCTAAAAATATTGGCTGATACTAACCACAGTTTAAAAAAAGCACAAAGGAATTTCTAGGCGGATGTTTCCTTTGACTGCATGTATTACAGTTGAGAATGGCTAAAATGCTACCATGCTAGCATTAAATGTTGCTATGCTGACGTTTGGCAACAAGGAAGAAATTTACGTTTGGGTTTTACATCCTGTGCTTGGTAAATCACCAATAATAGTTCTAACAGTTGTGGCTGATCTTAACCACAAGGCATTATTTTATTTTTTAAATGTATCAGACGCATTCTGTTATCATTTTGCATGCGGAGGTTTTGGCTACACGTCATTAGCACCTGTCAGTTTTCCGAGCTTCATGTGACACCCTCGCAGCCTCACAGATGGAGAAGAACCCGGTAGATCTACCTCCATCTTCTCACCCCGCTCTCCGGAGGTTCCTTGCACTCGGACGGAGCTGGACGCTCGTTTGGCTCAGTATGAGATCACTTTGAAGGAGGAAGAAGAGGAGGAGGAGGAAGGAGATGAGAGGATACCGGATATTCAAAAAGATGACATGATGGCCAGACGAACGGGAGTTTTCCAAAAACAGAGCGCGTGTTCGGCGTCTTACAACCACTTCCTGCCTTTGCCCGCCTCCAAATGCAATGTCCAGGTTGCTGGTCCAAGCACCGGGGAAATGGACAGGAACAAAAACGTCAGGTGGGAATGCTCGGACGTGCCAAGTAACCAGCTCGTTAGTGTGGAATTTCAATAGCTCACTGGAGTTTTTGTCACAGAGCGGAAGAAGGGAAAGTTCCAATCCAAAGTCACCCCCGCACTCATATCCATGAGGATGATGAAAACGAGCCTTATTCCAACCCGGAGAAGGATGACATGATGGCTCGCAGGACGGGAAGGCTCCAAAAATCCAGTCCGGCCTTTAGGCGGTTTCTGCCAGTGCCGGGTGTGCTTAAAAAAAACACCATCCAAAGTGTTGGAAACAAGCGGGCGACCCAGTGTGTAGAAAAGATGGTGGGCCAAAGGTACATTTCGGGCTTTGCTGTTGGAACATGCTCTCAAAGAGACTAACCAAGAGATGAGATACTTACGGTCAAGCCGTCGCAAAAAGTCTGCCTTCCCCAAAAATAAAAACTGTTACTTTTGAAAAAAGAATACAGAAAAACTGCAACTTTTCCTTTTTTTTCTCCAATAATCAATTTGTTTTGAATTCATCAATTAATTTTTCCAACTCTAAAATGACAATTTTGTACAATTTTTAATATTGATGTAACAAAATGAAATTCAGTGTGAAATACAGGGTAAAATGACAAAATTTAGCATGATCCACAATCAATTTTTGCTAATTGCTGGGAGAACCACTTTGTGGGGACAAAAAAAACAGTAAATACAGTAAGGGTTTAAAAAAAGTATAATTAGGGTTCGGTAATACTTCATCTGTAATAACGCAAGTGCCACTCGCTGTCGATTGAAAATGACATCATCGCAGGCTCAGGTAACCAATCAGAACTCATCTCAGCCCGCAAGTATAGCCTTGCGCAATAATAGGTGGAATTTTTGATACAGCTCTTGCCCTGGATCGAATAGCATGCGTTGCACCCGATACTGTGTCCCACGCGCGAAAGCGTCACAGCCGTTTGTCGCCAGCATGTTCGCCTGAGGTGCGCATTCACTGGGATGAGGGATTTGATGCATTTGTCTTGCTCGGTGGTCAGCGGTGGCATCCAACCTGCTGAGATTCCGCCCGGGATGGAAAAAGCGGACGAGCAAAAAGATCAGACTGCAAATGTCCCCCCGTCCCAATTGCGTCCGGTTGATGTTATCCCGCCTAGTGGGAAGGCGGAGTTAGGAAAGACCAGTAAGACGGAAGATCCGCCCGGAAAGAAAGCTTCCTGTGTGGGAGGCGATAATCTGCCGCCAATGATGTGAGATTTTTACTCCCGATTTTTACTGCATGTCTTTTTTTTTTTTCCTTTCCGTTCCTTCCATTGATCGGAATATGCTCGTTTAAATTTCTCATGTCCAACATGTTGGGTCACTTCATTTTGTCCTTCCAGGATGAGCCGCCGAGTCGCTTTTGTGTCCGGGGACGCCGAGTAAGTTTGGAGCGGAGATGGACAACTCTCTGCATGCTAACAATAACGACACTAATGTATCCGTACAGCTGAACCTCTGACGTCACTTTTGTGAACAGATTTCGTGTAATTCAGACTGTTGCCACCCTAGAATGTTTTTTAATTGCTTCCGAGTGTAAAAAGAAGCTAAACTTTCTTGCGTAACTGCGGGTTGATGGAACGGCCATCATGTCAACACGTTATTACGCAACATTGTCATGAAAAAAAAGGGGAAGCGCAAGGTAACAAAAAAATGGTTTTAAGTTGGGCAACTCAACAAAATATTTTAAGTTGGCTTTTCAACAAAAAATAAGAGATAACAAAACACATTTATTTGCCCCTTGTGTTGCTCCCCAAATTAAAGATAGGCACCAATACCAAGTATCGTATCGAGGTGATACCTGGCCTTATTTCAAGGTATCGATACTTAGGAATTTTGTTTTTTAAAACTGTATTGGAATAAGTAAGGTTTTCTTTAAAATGCTGTCATTGTTGTCTTTGCGTATCAAAAGTATTTGTGGTATTGGTACTTGGTATCGGTGACTGCACAAGTTGAGTTACCGCGTATGGATGGATGGATGGATGGATGGATGGATGGATGGATATATAGATGGATAGATATGTAAAATGCTAAGTAATGACTTTAGAGGTTCCGCTGTCTTGGTAGCTAAAGCTAACATGACTCAAACTGTTTTTTTCCTGCACATTTGCAAACAAGCAGCTTCTACGATCATCTTTTTCTTTCGATATTTCATTCAAGTTTGCTCACCAAGTTCGTTTGACACTTGCGCTTTGTTGTTTCTTTTGCTCCACAATTCATTTATTGCTTGCCTTCTCTTATCTTATCTACTAGTGCGTATTTTTACAAACCTGGACATTTCCATTTCAGGAGCGTGAGCATGGGTGACATGGTGGACCAGGACGAGGCAGGACATTTGCCCTCGCTCAGCCTGTCACGTTCCGAGCGCATGCACGAGCAGTACAACAATTTCCAAGATGACGATGATCAGTGGCAAAGTGTGAGTCTGTGGAATCTATCTATCTATCTATCTATCTATCTATCTATCTCTCTATCTCTCTATCTATCTATCTATCTATCTATCTATCTATCTATCTATCTATCTATCTATCTATCTATCTATCTATCTATCTATCTATCTATCTATCTCTCTATCTCTATCTCTATATCTCTATCTCTATCTCTAGCTATCTCTATCTCTAGCTATCTCTATCTCTAGCTATCTCTATCTCTAGCTATCTCTATCTATCTATCTATCTATCTCTATCTATCTATCTATCTCTATCTATCTATCTATCTATCTATCTATCTCTATCTATCTATCTAGCTATCTCTATCTATCTATCTATCTATCTATCTATCTATCTATCTATCTATCTATCTATCTATCTATCTATCTATCTATCTCCATCCATCCATCCAAAACAAAAATGAATAAATACAAGAGAAACTGACAGCGCCGGCTTTATTGACTGCACCATTCTTGATTTTCCATGGACCATGCGTTGATTCTCCAGGACTTGGCCCGTTGGAAGAGCCGGCGCCGGTGCGCGTCGCAGGAGCTGATCAAGAAGGAAGAAGAGAGGAAGAGGATGGAGAGGATGAAGGGCGATGGCGGCGACAAGAGGAAGAGCATCAAGACCTATAAGGAGATTGTGGAAGATAAGTAAGCATCATCATAGCTTTTTTTTAAGGCTCCTCGACCGATTTTCCACCACATAAGCAATGATAGTACTCAGTGAGTTTCCTTCACAGCTTGAAAACGTCAACCTTTGCCTTCCCAGGGAGCGGCGAGAGGCGGAGCTGTGCGAGGCGTACCGCAGTGCAGCCACGCCAGAGGAGGCGGCCACGGTTCTGCAACGCTACGCTCTCCGTTTCACAATCAGCGACGCCACGCTGGACTTCTTAAAGCTGCCCCGCTCCGACGAAAACCCAGACACGGCTCGAGACCAAACCCAACAACGGCACAAAACTCTTTGCGAAGACCTCGAGGCAGAATCCACACAGCAGAAGACGGATAAGGACTTACACTGTGGGCTGGGAAAGTAGGTGTTTAGCTTCACGTAAAAGCATCTAACGGAACAGTTTTCGTTCCTTGCCTGAAAAACAATCCGTCTTTTTCAATCTCGGGGCGGGGCTCCCGCACAGCAAGGCAAGGGGCGGAGTTTTCACTATTACGTTTTCAGAGAGTCAATGGAATTGCTCGTTTTTAGGGATGTCGCGACTGGTATCGGTATTTCAGGGTATTGGCACTCCTGATGGCAGCGGATACTTGTATTGGTTGCTCATTTGGAGCGGTTTTGCAATCATAAACTAGAAACTACAAATTCAAAGTATAGAAGTTTCCTGAATTTTTGGAAAAAGGATTTATCCGAATAGATAGGTCTTTATTTAACCCTTTTGCGCTATTCTGTCCTGTCCTTTGATCTTTACATCAGAGGCATTTCACATCAAAGGGAAAGCAGTGAAAGACTGTTCGAGGGAGCTGAAATTTCACCCAGATTATGACAACATGTTCAAAATGGCACAAGTGTCATTGGCAAACGGCAGGAGCGTGGAATCCACTGGCTAACATACTTCACGAATACTGTGGAATAAAATGACCCAAAAATGGTCAAAATAATGCAGAAGAGTTAAAACTCCATTTATTCAGTACCAACCATTTTTAGTCACTCCTTTAGCCGAACACTTAAAAAAAAAAAAGGAAAACACAACGGACCCCCGGGTTACGGCATCCCTAATTTACGTTTTTTTCACGTTACGAAGTAGAATACTAAATTTTTCGTCCCCCTGTCACGGCGTTTAAATTGGTAAATGATGCCTAAAAATAACAGGCGAAAGAGGGACACACCAATGGTCTCCCTTTGTGAAAATCAAATTGTTTATATTTGGTCATACAAGCTTCCTGTACACTGATGGCCACGCCACTCGCCTTCTCTAGAGATTCACTGACCTCAGCGGGCGCACCTGCACCATCCCAAGAGAACCTCAAAGCTCCGGACCAAGCATCTCCTAGCAAAGCTGAAGCAGCACCCAAAGCTGATGCGGAACCCCGACCTAAACCCCCAAAACATAAAACCTCTCCGCCTTACTCCGCAAAGCCCGAGCTTACGCTTCCCTCTGCGCCGCCGCCCCCGCCCTCCAGGCCCGTCCCCCTGCTGGCGGCCAAGCCGTATCGCCAGCCACGCAGCACGCACGGAGTCAAGGTGAGCAAAGGTCGTGACCTTGGGTCTCTTCAAAAGCGTCACACACGGGATGAGAATCTTATGATGTTCTTATCTTGAATTTATAAATGATATACTGGGAAATCTACAATACTCTTGCACAAACCAACAAAAACAGTCCTGAAAAGAGAAAAAAATGAATAAATATAAATAACAGTAAAGGCAAAACTTAAAGACTCCAAACCAAAAATCAGGGAGGTTCGATACCACTTTTTTTCAAGTATTCAACTCTTGACTAGGCACCGATACCATTACCAACAACTGATACTGCTAGTACTTTTATTACTCACATTTTACCCAAAACACAATGCCAATCATTTTAACTCATTCAGTGCAAGCCATTTCCCAGTTACTCTAACGCTTAAAAAATAAATACCTAGGATGGAATCCCTGGAATCTTCAAAGATATGTCAAAATTTGTCTTTATTATCGAACGAGTTAAGATCCGCCTCTTCCATCTAACATTTCCTTAAAATTTCCCACACACCCATTTCCCACCCTCCAAAAACACGCATGGCCGGTGAATTGGACCTGCAATTGGCTGGCTGAGATAGGCGCCAGCTAGCCTGCGACCCTTGTCGGGATAAGCGGCTCTTGAAAACGGATGGTCACTTTGATGAGACATCACGAATACGATTGAATTTTTTTTCTTTGACTCTCAGATGGACGGCCTCGTGCGTGTGAACGGAGACGCGGACATTTCGCCATCGCGTTCGCCCTCAGAGAAGGACATCCCGGTCACGCAGGAGAAGAAGAAGGAGACCCCCGTGATTCCGGAGACACGGGACGGCTCGCCTCCTCCGCCGGCGGCGGCGTCCTCCTCGTCTTCGTCGTCCTTCTCGTCTTCAGCGTCCTCCACCATCAGCTCGCTGTTCACCGGAAGGAACTGCATCACCAAGACCACCATCGTCACCGAACTCACTCAGACGCTGGTGGAGCCGCACGCCCAGGTCACAACACCTCGTCGTGTCTTGTCTTGTCTTGTCATGTTTGCAAACACCCGAAGTGGCCGACATTGAAAGCTGCTTCGATTGTCGCCGAACGGAGTCGGCGGTGTTCACGCCCACAACGGCGCAAACTCCTTATTTCGACTACGCCCGCTTCTGCAAAATGATCAACATCCGGTCAAGCTCACGTCCATGAAAACGTCCACGCACTATTGAAGTGGATTCAGTTAAAATTCTGAAAACAAATTAATCAGTCCATTTTGATGAAAAACATATTTCATGAAGAATAGAATTTAATTTTCTTCTGCAAATTTGGAATCTATACTTGTAAAAATACTCCAAGAGAACGGCTGCCATAGCAAATACCGTTGTCTCAAATAAAGCCGCGAATCGGCACGATAACAGATACTAGCTATCAATATTCGTCCGTCCATAATTCATAATTAGATGATGCAAACACTCATATCCGCGTAGGCCCACTCACAATCTAAACATCTCTTTGTTTATTCACTTACACTGTCATAAACGTTTGACTTGCAGGTGAATGAAAGAGCGACAGTTGAGAAACAGGCAGAGGAAAAATGCACTCGGTCGTCATCATCATCAACTTCAATAACTAGTATACAAGAACATTGTCCAAGTGTCTCAGGTAGGGGGGAAAAAAAAACGTTGTTTTTGTTTTTTTTTTGGGGGGGGGGGTCGCACAACTTTCAATATCTTTATCCTTGTCAAAAAAAAAAGTTATTTTCTGATTTTCATCATCTGATTAATTTCTGATCAATAATCTGGATTTAAAAACGCAGTAACAACTTTTTCCTTCCACAGAGGTCCAAGAGGAAAGCAGTATGAGCGTGAGTACACACATCAAAATGTTGTTTCTCCCTCAACCTCTTCTCCGTCCTTCAATTGGACCGTGTGTTTTTCCCTCGTCTCCGCTTGTCTTCTGACCTTTCCCCTTTTTCTGTCTTCTTGCTGTCTCCACTTGCGTGTGTGATTGTGGAACGGGGCTAGATTGAGACCCCCATGTTGAACTTGGCTAAGCGTGTTAATCACTGGGTCTGGGACCCCAATGAGGAGCGTAAGCGCGTGGAAAAGTGGCAACAGGAGCAGGAGCGCCTCCTACAGGTATACCGATGGTATTGCCTGTGTGTGTGTTTGTGTGAGCCACTATGAATTGTTTGTGCTGACAGATAATATTCTCACTGCGTACGTCTGCATGAAAGGTCTGTGTCGTGGTGCAAATATTCTAACTGCCCCATTTTAAATGGATTTACCCGACCTGGTCGACTTTGATACAAGGTTGTTTACGCTCATGTGACACTGCAGATGGGGAAACACACATCTCACCATGCTAAGTTTTTAGTTTGAAAAGAAAATATTGCAAATTGACCTTTCTGGGAGTAGATTGGAGTGTTTGATTAACCAATTTTGACTTTTTAAAATGACACACACGCTTCCGTACAGTGCTTTTGTTTGTTTTTTTAATTTACTTTGAACTTGTACTTGTTTAAAGGAACAGTACCAGAAGGAGCAGGAGAAGCTGAAGAAGGAATGGGAGAAAGCACAACTGGAAGTACAAGAGGAGGAACGGAAGCACAACGAAGAGGTACGCCCCACTTAAAGGACACCGCCCGCCTACTTTAGGGTCATTTCACAAATGTAGTTCTCAAACAGCGAGGCCGCGAAGAGTAAACACTTACCTCCATTCGCTCCATCAGGAAAAGAAAATCTTGGAGGAGACCGTGGTGCCCCTCCATCCTTGTGTACGATCCACGTCGCCATCTAGCGGAGACAAAAGAAACGCCAGCCATCTTGTACCGCTGCAGCAAAACGGCCACAAAGACAAAGAACAGCATGCGTCCAAGCTGCACTTCATCCAGGGTGAGACTGCATCTGCACCAGTGGTGAATTCCAAAAAATAATAATAATGCCAGGGCCAGCTTCACTTGAATTTTTGATGCCGTCTTATAGACGCCGTCCACGATACAGAGCCAGCCAAGAAGTCTGAAATATGGAAGACGGCCTCTCTGGACCGGAACACTCCGCCGAACCCACCACACGGCGCTAAGAGGTATCCTTAACCTCTTTGTAAATATATATATATATATATATATATATATATATATATATATATATATATATATATATACATACACAAACATTAATGCTGATCATAAGAGCTGAGGGACTACGGTGGAAAAACTACATTTTTACATTTGTTTAGTTGTGGTAGTTTACAGAGGTAATTCTAGTCAACTCTTCTCTAAGATCAACGGTACACCACTAATATTAGTCACTCTAGAACACAGGTGTCAAACTCAAGGCCCGGGGGCCAGAACCGGCCCGCCACATCATTTTATGTGGCCCGACAAATGCTGATTTGATTTCAAGTTTCTTGCTAAACTTGCAGGTTGTCTTAAAAAAAAAACAACAACCTTTTCTGTTCCAAATCTATCTTTTGAACAGTTTTTATCGGCCTCTCATTTCAAAACTAGGTAGGGATGTAAACAAGCAAAAACGGCGTTTATTAGACACTTTTTTCTATTTTTAAGTCCTAAATTTTCAGGATTTTAGAGAAATTCGGGGGTACGTTAAAATTTAAGCTGTTAAGGATGACTGTTAAGGATGCTTTTATAGACTATTTTTAGATGTATTCCATAATAGTAAGAATTGGCACACTAGTTGCCAGCGGCTGAAATTTATGTTTTGACAATAGGCGCGATTCCCACGATGGCATCGCCGGAACACAGCAGCCGTCCTCACGCTTGCCTCCGTCGCCCAGCAGGTAGGAAAAATACCCGTGACACCTTATAGTGAGTCGGATGTACAGTTTACAAGTTTTTACAGTGGAACCTCTACTTACAAACGCCTCTTGCGATGGTGTTTACTGTGGTCTTCTGCTTTTCATCTTTACTTATTTCATCCTGTCACCAATTTACACCGTAGAGCTAACAAACATCAAATTGACATTAGCTACGGCTAACATCATACATGTTCATATCAAAACACATAGCTACATTTGCAACATTCCACTTTGGGCTGTCACGTCTGACGTTAGCGTTGTTAGCACGTGGTTAGCACTTTAGCAATGAAATCACGCGGGAAGCACTTTGCATGGCCCCAAACTAAACTTAATCAAAATGAATGCTCCAAATAATCCAAAAATAAGTATCATTGCTCCTGTGGACTTGGAAATGATTCCTGGATGGCTAGAAATGTAGGATAAAAACATACAAATTAAACGTCCTAAAAAGGTGTCTCATTCTTTCTTTCTCTGCACTCATCATTCACGCACCAGTGAACTGCATTCATATTGTGGACTGCTACAATTAATAAAGGGTTTAGGAGCGTTTTTTATTATGTTACGTGATATATTTTCATTATTAATCACTAATGTGATTCTACTATGGATTTGACGTGAATATGCGTTTTTTAAATTTATTAAAATTAATTTAAAGGGTTGAGGAGCATTTTTAGAATTTTTTTTAAAAAAAATGTAAAAAAAAAATTTTTTTTAAATTCACGTTACGAAATTACTTCTGGAACGAATCAATTTCATGAGTAGACCTACCGCTCCATTTTAAAATATTTATGCATCTTTATGACAACGACAGATGCGTTAGTGGGAAGAGGCAATGCTCGGCTTGTTCTCAGCCGCTGGGAAAAGGAGCGGCCATGATCATCGAAACGCTCGGACTCTTCTTCCACATGCAATGTTTCAAGGTATGAAAACTAACTCCATATAGACAAACTAACATTTCTTGACCGTTCTTGACAAGTTTTCAATATGTGATCAGTGCGGCCTGTGTGAGGGGGAACTGGGAGACCCCTCCACCGGGACAGACGTGAGGATCCGTAACGGACTGCTGAGCTGTCACCAGTGCTACCTCGCATCCCGAGGTGAGAATAGAGATCGGAATATGCCGCGTTATGATTGAATTTGAATCGCGATCACGATATTGGCTGCCACGATTCATTAAGATGATCCTCTGCGATATTAACATTTCAAAGGCTGGCTACAGTACATTTCAAATCAAGCACTGACCAGTAGGGGGTGATGTTTCCCACATGTTTGCATGACAAAAGCTTATGCTTTTCTCACCCCAATATATTATTTACCAGTGTGAAATGGCGTTGAGTTTCTCGCCTGATTCCTAATATATAAAGTGCTAACTGTCAACTGAGACCCATTTTGAAAAAAAAAACAATTGAAATGACCAAAAATGACATTTTGACTGCTAAAAGTAAATAATGAGCTTTGTTTTAAGTAGGCTTCATTTTTTTTCATTGGTTTACAATCAGCAAGAAAGTTAGCTGTGTTGCCCTGTGTGCCAAATTTTTACCATGTCTTAGGGGGAGAATTTGTTTGAACTATTATTTACTTTATTTATTTAGTTTATGTATTTTATATGTAATAAAACAACGTTTCTGTTTTTGAATGATTTTATTTTGAAAATATATTTTAAAGAAATTGCAAAGCAGTGTCATCCTGCTTTTTTTTAAATCTACTTCTTTCATGTTAGGTTTAGGAAATACAGAGTATTTTAATATATAAAAATGAAATAAAATGAAAAATGAGTGTTACAAGCTGTCAATTGTTTTATTTAAAAAACTTGTTTACATTTCAAAAGCTACAACATATTTCTTTAATCAAAACTACAAATGATGAATAAATGAATTTTCTTTTAAAATTTATAAATCCATATACATGGTTATATTTTTTTCAAATAAATATTAAAAAGTTAAATGTTACAGGGCATCACACCAACTATCAAATAGTTTGCATGACACTAACTATCAGTAAAAAACAATCAAGTTCTGTATGGCACTTTAATTGACTGGAGGGTGAAAAAAAAACAGAGTTCATGTGCTTGCACAAGTATGCACACCCCTTATAAATGGTGATGTGGTTGCATTTAGAACAAATTACAATCAAATTCATGTTTGATTGAAGTTGGCACCCCAAATGGAGGACAACTGTTCTCATACAATTAACAAACTGTCCGTATAGCTAGTAAAGACGTGGCCACAATTTGATTCAACCATTCTGTATTTTCTTATTGTTTGCAGGCCGAGGACAGCCGACCACTTTATGATGATGATATTGAACCCCTCGACAACCAACCCTCATATCACTTTACTCAAATATCTATAAGGACCTCACACAATCTAAACATACTGAACATCCTCAGTGCGTTTGTAAGCATTACCAGCGTATTAAACTGTATCATACTGCCCCCATGTGGTCAAGGTGCACAGACCAGGAGCAGATGCAACGTGATGACGTTTAATTCTTGAATTCTATTGAATTATAACATGTTTTTCTTTGTAGTTGAATATCATGGAACGCATTTTTTCGTCATTAAAATACACATTACAACTTTTTTTGGGAGGGTAAGGCTGGTACGGACTGCATACTCTATAAATCTACGAAACAAAAATCATATAGCGTATGTGGAAAAGATGAAGCGCTATGGAGCGGGGGTTCGCCGTACTACAACTGAAATCGTATGCACAAGTTTTAAGTAGGTAGCACGACAGTTTTAATGCCTTACTTTCTCCTTTGTTTTTTTCAATTTGCATGAATATAAATTATTGCAAGGATGAGTTTGACATACAGTTTCCGAACATTTACGTTTGTTGTACGTCTTGCATGTTTGCTTTTGAACTCTTCCCTTTAATCCGTTTTAACCAGTGCCTTACTTCAGTGTGTGTGTGTGTGTGCGTGTGTGTGTGTGTGTGTGTGTGAGAGAGAGAGAGAGGGAGAGAGGCTATTACTGTACACACGGACCTGGAAATGTGTGCGTGAAATGACATGAAATGAAATTCCATGCCAGCAAGTAAAACGAGTGGATTAGCCTCTTCTGCTTCATGTTTTCTCTTATAGAGGTTAAACCAATGACATGTACGCAATACCTGCTGCTTCCCTAGCGTCATTTCATAACATCCAGTTATCCCGTCTCCAACCGCTGTCCCTCTCGGTTTCTCGTTTCTTCTGGCCGAGGAATGCTCTGCTCACCATCTTTTATAGCCCTGTATGTTTGTCAATAAAATTGTCCAAAAATGGACGGTCTTGTTTGTATCGTTATTATTACTTTTATGAAGAATATATGGTGTATGTCGGTGAAATGTATTTTAAAATGATCTTCACAAATATAAACAAATACATAAATGAAAGAATAGCAAATGTTAATGGTTTGTATTTGACAGGACACCTGAAATAACAATTTCCAACCAATGCATTCCATAATATCGCAACTGTAAAAACAACAAAACGTGTATTCACGGGAGCAAAAGTTAGGTCACGTGATTTCTCCCAGCCAATGAGAAGAGAAACGTGCCAACGTAAAAATTAGTTTTTTTTTGGCGGTAATAATTAGTTATCGGAGCTCATCTTGAGTTATTTCTCCTTGTTTTTAATATTGATTTTCCATGTGATATATTCTACTGTAGAATATTTTGGCGCGTTATGAGACGATACAAATACCGGAAGTGTTATGACGTACAGCGTCACGTGATAGACGGTGAGTGCCACATTTTGGAAAGTACTGCTTGGTTTCGAACTCAACATTTGCACTTTTACATCCACTCGAACTATCGCGAATTACGCGTGTGGGGCATACGACTGAATTCAGTCATGACTGGCGAAGCAAAAACAAACGCGAGTACACAGTTTATTTTCATTTTCTTCTTCTATGCTGGTCATGTGATTATGATGTTTTCGTACGGGCGCCTGGAGGCACCAAAATACCATAGCATACATTTGCGTGTTAGCCCTTTGCCTTTTTCGCCCGACCCCTCTGCTAAATAATTGTAATGTGTCTTCCCTTTATCGAAAAACAACCAATTTTAAAGCTAAATGGAGTCCGACGGAGCATTGTGTGCTGTACGTATTCAACAATTTCTATCAAATTTGATTTGTTCTTAGCTGCGTTTGGGTATTAGCTAAAAAAGCTATAATGGTTTGTTTATGTTTTTTTTTATATGACGGTAAAATTGTCTTTTGATATTGGTTGGATTTAAATATCAAGCTAACAACATCTTTAAGTTATTGACTGTTAAATCAATAAACTATATTTGTTGACTATAAATCTTGGTTACTTTAACTGCACATGAGAAGCAAAGTGAAGGCTGTGGACCAGTGTTTCTATTTTGGTTTAATGTTTCCATTTATTTGCAGTTTGCTCGTTGGGTGAATTTATATACACATACATTTTACCTATCCTTTGTTTTATTTGCTGCACAACTCTTTTGTGTCAAAGCCCTGTCTAAATTGTTCTGAAGGAAGTAAATTGAACCCAGTAACTTGGTTTAGTCTGGGTTGTTTACTGGCATTAAAGAGGTTTTATCTATCTATCTCTCTTTATCTATTTTTCTTTTTTTAGGGAAACGTCAGTTACAAGTGCTCATTTATTAGGGGTGTTTGTGCTTAGGCAAAGTCAATAATAGCATTATCTTGACGCCGTCTTGTGGACCATTTATCTTGTCCAATTTAAATATATTATTTATTTCATAGAAGTGAATTTCATTGAAATGGAGTAAGTTTTTTGTTATTCTTATTTATTGCAGGCAGGGTCTTCGGTGGACATGACGCGCAGCGAGGAGGATTCCCTGGTGGACGGGCCGCTCATCTCACCTGATGCTCTCCAGGCTGCCATCAAAAGAGAGTTCCATAGCATACCGACCGCCTGCCATGCTGTCCTGCTGTCTTTGCTACACGTATGGACCAAAACACATACGCACTATGGTGTGCTACTGCATGTTTTGACAAGACAAAATTTGCTGTTTAATTACAGCAAAGAATTATATACATATACATATATATATATATATATATATATATATATATATATATATATATATATATATACATATATAAATGTATATATAATTAAAATATATACTGGTTAAGGGGTACTTTCATATTTCACAGGAGGTACCTAACTGACAAAATTTGAGAACCACTGGTTTACAACTGTAAATTATATTTGTATACTGCGCCCTAGTGGCCAAGGCCCAGATTTCTGTTGCTCAGTACCTATGAGTTGCATTCTTTTATACACTGTAACAACGGAACAACATAATTCCATGTCAATTCACGTCTCCCGCATCTTTCAGGTGGCATACGTGGTTCTGTCTGTGTGCGTGGCCGTGCTGTGCGTGTTGAAGCCGGAGCAGAAGGACGCGTGCTCCGGCGTCCTGGGTCCCGTCGGGGGTGACAGCGCGGTGGTCTTCGGCAAGGCGGTCCTGTGGCTTCTGGTTCTGCTGTTCACCCGCTGCGCCCAGCTCCAGCACAGCCGGGCCCGCAGCCGAGGCTACCTGCGCTTCTACAGGAGCACCGGCGCGCTCAAGCGGCTGCCCCTCGCGGTGCACTCCGCAGGTAGGACCCCGTCATGGCACGTGGTGGACGCTAGAGGGCAGTCATGACGTGTGCACGCAGGGAATGCCATGCTGTTGGTCGTCATGGCGGCGAAACTGTCTACGGCTGTGCACACCTACTTGCTGATCAGTATCTTGGCCTTGGAGCTGGTTGTGGCCTTGCCCTGCCTCATCTATTACACAGGTAAACTTTTTGTTTCCGTGGAGATATGCTTTTTGTACTAATATAAATATACTGGGCCTCTAGGGGTTTCCTCCATTTATTTATACATGTAATAGATATATACACGATATCAAATATTCTTTAATGTAGAATATAATATATAATCAATACCAGAATAATATAATAGCAAAAATGCAAGCTTGCTTATGAAAAGAATACTCGTACTAAATAATGGAGGCACTGGTATTTACATTTCTTTTTTCCTGGAGGCTTTTTGTTATGAGAAAAATAATCAGAACAAAATTGTTTTTTATTCGTTAGCATGATGAAGAGAAACCCTGAAAATTCAAAATGTCTTATGGTTAGAAAAAAAACTCATTTTGTAAGTTGCACATTTGTTATGGTTAAAAGAACACAAACAGAACATTTGTTCATACATTGTTTTTGTTTAAAAACATTTGGCGATGGACGCTATTTTGTATTAGTCATCAGGGGGTATATTTTATATTTTAATGAACCAGAAATAGTTTTAGATAGATTAAAAAAAAAAAAAACGATAAACCATGAAGAATTTGGAGAAACATGCTAATATTACGACAAATGATGCATAAAACCCTCAAAATTTGTATCTTCAGTGTGACATTTACAAATGAACCTACTCCCTTAATTTGGGGGGAAATCTCGATGTTAACAATAGGACATGTTGTGTTTATGTATGTACTACAGCTGTCACATATGCAGTTTGTAATGTTGCCATTTTTTGAAGCACAGTGAAAGACACTTTTAGATTACAGTGTTTGCTGATACCCCCGCCCCCTAAACAATGCGAGAGGACATTGGCATGACAATAGCCGCTTTAGCCTTTTCAAACCCGACAGCATGACAATCAAGTATTCTGTCCCGCCCTCCAACCTGCAACCGATCTGCTGAGTTTTCACTTTGGATCACACACACACACACACTTGCACGCCATTCTGTGCGTTAAATGAGGTGCCTTGAGTCGACGTGTATGCGTGTGTGTGTATATATATGATTGTGAAGGAAGACTGCTGTTACTTATAGGATATTGATCAGCCAGATTGTGGTATTGAAAGGAAATCCATATTAAAGGGGTATTTAGGCTGCCACGGGGCACAGATGTGCAGATACCCCCCATCACACACATATGCAGGTGAAGATAAGGTATTAGTGTTTAGCCCAGCCACAGGCTAGCTAGCCCTCAGCCGCTCCGCCCGCGCACACACACATTGTCCCAGTGTTTACAGTGTTTGCGGAGGAGGTTCAGTCCGGGCCACATTCCAACTCAGATCAGAGTAGTGAGACGGAACGTAGAGTCAAATGTTTGGTTGAATGTTGAATTTCAGGTAACGCAATTTGACCTTTTGTCAACACACGATGTAAAAATGCGGCGAGGTTTGCACGGGGCAGAACGGATTCATGTAATTTCCATTCAGTTCATTGGGAAAAGTTGATTTGAGATGCAAATATTTTGTGCCGTGTTAACAGTATTAATTGCTCCATGAAAATAGTCGAGTCGACAAATAGATTTCGGACAAATTATGTACTTTTTTTAGCGGAGATTGTCTAAGTCACTTCTGGATCCTTTTTAAACTGATAGATTCCAAGTTCTGGGGGGGGGCAAAGTAGTGAGAGCCTGCAGTCACGAAGTCCATACAGGAAGTCCTCGTTCTACTTTTCTTTGAAGTGCGTGTTGGATTGTTGAGTGTGAGTTTGTGTGTGCGTGTGTTTTTGAAGTCTCCGCTGTATGTTTCTGGCCTCTCATTTGAACATGAATGCGGCCCACGCGCCCCACGCACATCAAAGCCGCCCGGCGGCCTTCAAAGGCTCCGCCGCTCATGCGTCTTGGCTGCGAAAAGCACTAGAGGGCACGTGCCGGCGATACCATGCCGCAACGCTCGCACACAAAAAGCATACGTGCCAGTTGGAGGCTAGCACAGGCTAGGCTAAAGTTGTTGTTGTTTTTTCATCCATTACTCCTAACATTAGCCGCTAGCATCAAAGGGCCTGAAATTCAAAATGAGGAGAATTCTTATTTTATTGCAATTACACTTCACATGACAAAAGCAAAACACTTTTCCCTGGGGGTCAACCCCCCCACGGGGGCCCGCCCCTCTATTTGAGAAGCACCGCTTTGCAGTATGAATGACTCAGTAGAATTAAAACGTTTTCTTCTCAAAATTTCGACTTTAAAGTCGAAATCTGAATCCCGATCAGTCTGAATTCTGACTTCAAAGTGGTATTAAAGATGTTAAAGCCAGATTAACCAGTTTAAAGTCAAAATTCCGACTTTAAACTAAATTTGGAGGTTAGAACGTTGACCATAACTCGTTCAGTGCCGTGGATGAGAATTCTCATCTTACAAAATAGTAATAAGAATAATAAATAGTAAAATTCTGGTCAAATTCTTTTTTTTTTTTTTCCTTTTTTTTTTTTATGGAGGGTGGCTGACACCCTTGACCGATGCTTACCTAATATGACAATTGAGCGATGTAGTGACAACTGTGGCCATTGGATGGCAGTGTTTCCTATTTTTATAACACAGCTATTATCTACATGCAATTCAAAGTAAGGAATAGAAGTCAATCATGTTACCACCCATGTTTACATAGATCTAGTACACAATATTCTGTTGGCCTTGAAAGATGCGTGAAAATGCTAAATATACTGGCCCTCAAGAGGTTGACCCAATCCCGATCTCTGTACTGTCAATTTTATCTGTACACTTGTTTGTGTGAACCTTTGACAAAGACTTGTGAAATGCGCCACCTTCTTTCATTTTTCCCTTCCCAGCCTTCTTTCTATCGTCCATCCGTCCATCATGTCTGTTTGACCGTTTTATCATTTCTTCAGCATCTCAAACTACTCAAATAAAAACACAAAAATCAAGACCAAAGGACAGCAACATTTATAAATTATTAAAATGGCGGCATGCCCACAAATGAGAGACTAGTTTTTTTGCACTGATGTTTACTGTGGTTTTCCACTTTTCATCTTTACACATTTCAGATCTTATTCAATTTAAAGTTTGTTTGTTTTTTTTACATTTTTAATACTATATTTTTGAACTCAGCCCTTTTCAGCTCTACACATTAAACAGATACACTCATTTGCTTCATCGGTCGATTGTCTTGGTTTGGGGGGAAAAAAAAACTGCAGAAAAGCTGCACTGAACTACTGTATAAGCCGCAGGGCTCCAATCATGTGAAAAAAGTCACGGCTCGTAGTCAGAAAAGCACGGTAAATTTAACTAAGTTCTCTTTATTTTCCGTGCTGGCGCTGTGTCTGTCCACAAACTAATAGTCAATAAATACCGCGGCTTCAAACTATTGTGTTGTGCTTTGTTAAATGCTTCTCACATACCGCTCGTGTTTACACACACACACACTTTTATTTAGGAGCTCATTATGCAGGAATGCTCACTATTCCTTTGGATTGTTTGTCGATGCTGTGATGGCGCAAAGCAAAGGTTGCACTCTTTAGAATCTCCTTGACAATTTCCTCTGACTAATGATACTCTAGTCTTATCAATACCGAGTTGATAATCCTATTTTGTACACATTCTAGGACCCTGTAAAGTGCATTTTGGGTTTTATATATATATACATACATATATTCATTACAGGAACTTGAAGTTAGCGACCTAGCTAGCTAGCTTGTTAGCTAACCAGAACATTTAAATTGTAATTCCTTGGATGATTGAGAATATTCCTCTATTTTTCTCTAACCTTTCAGGATATAGCGAGCTAGCTTGTTAGTTAAGCTAGCCAAAACATTTCAAGCTGCTGCAAGTGTGTCGCTAGCTAGCTAGCTAGCTAGCTAGCTAGCTAGCTAAATCCTGTTTCGTTCGAAAGAAAAGAGAAAAACTCGCTCCTTCATCCAAGGTGTTGAACGAATCGCAATTGGACTGTAAAATCAAATTTGGAAAGATTACCAGCTCTTGGTGTTGTCAAATTACATTAACTTGAAGTTAGCGACCTAGCTTGATAGCTAACCAGAACAGTTAAATTGTAATTCCTTGGATGATTGAGAATATTCCTCTATTTTTCTCTACCCTTTCAGGATATAGCGAGCTAGCTTGTTAGTTAAGCTAACCAAATCATTTCAAGCTGCTGCAAGTGTGTCGCTAGCTAGCTAGCTAGCTAAATCCTGATTCGTACGAAAGAAAAGAGAAAAACGCGTTCCTTCATCCAAGGTGTTGAACGAATCGCAATTGGACTGTAAAATCAAATTTGGAAAGATTACCAGCTCTTGGTGTTGTCAAAGTGATTTATATTTTCACTTCAAAGGTGTGTACAGTTCAGCGTAACCCAGTAATATATATTTTTTTGTCTTTTGTGACATACTGCCATATATTCTACCTCCTCTTCATGTCACCGCCGGGCCCACTTCACTCATGCCCCCCGAGTAAAGGTATATGTTTAGGGCGTGAGAATTGGAGCTCTAAGTGCAGGATATGGCGGCCCGTAAGAGCTAAGTGTGGGTTATAATGGCTGGTGTGTGTGTGTGTGTTTAAAAGGCGGCGAAGCAATGGAAGCCTTTTAAAAGAAAAAAGAAAAAACATGCCTGTGCACTTTCCCACCTGCATCGTTAGGACGACTAAGAAACTCTCACTTAGGTCACGTCTTTGTGTCTTGGGACTAAATTTAGTTTCAGTTGAGACTTGAACTACATCATGACCTCGAAAGTGTTGCCTGGTTACATTTGAAAAGCTTATAGGATATTCGACCAATCTATGAAAATACAGTAGGTAAAGCACAGACGTTAGAGAAGACATTACTTTTATAGTCAATATGGTGATTGGTTTTGGAAAATTGTTTGCGTTCGAGCTATTTAAAGCCTCTTTTAGTCGATGTTTGTCAGGACTTAAGATAAAACAAAGAAAACACATACGCATTTTATAATTGAAACAAACTCGTAGTTTTGCCTGAGAGAAGCTCGCTTAGCAATGTGAAATAGCATTGACATGCTAATGTTAGCATCGCTAGACATGGTTTTAAAAGCAACGGATATCGGGCTGTCACTATATCTATATCCTATCGGTTATTCCACTTGCCTTTTCCACTTTGCGATAAGTGAACGTCATTTTCAGAGCTTTTTTTTTTTTTTAATCAAAATCTATCCCAAACCTCTGAGGTCCTCTCTTTTAGTCATGAATATTTTTAGTCCTATTTTTAAATTTGACGCACCCCACTTGGTCAACTTTTATAGTCTTTCACAACTATTCGAACACAAAGAAACAAAACCCAAGCATATATTATCCGCTGCAAAAATGACTCCCGTTACAATAACGTGTTTTGTTTTTGCTTCCCCCAGTCGAAGTGACAAAGTTCAACGCGGCGCGAGCGGCGCCCGACGTTAGCCAGGAAGATCACTCGCACAACTTCAGTGTTGCTAGCTTGCCCACGGAAACGGGATTCAGGTAGGGCCACACACACATACACGCGCACACACTCGCATTAACGACCCTGTAAAAGCGGTCTTTGCCGTGCTCGTTTACGCAGAGGTTAACAGCGCAGCCGACAATGTTAAAAGCTGCCCTTGTGCCCCCGAGAGGAACCGAAACCTGCAAGTTTTACTGCTTGTAATTTTGGCAGCACTTCTGCCAAGCTGTTGGGACTTGTATTTTCTCCAACTAAAAAAATTCTAATCAGAAAACTCACTCTCAACTCCTTTTTACATATATTAGGTAGAAAAAAAAAAAAAAAAAAAAAATATATATATATATATATATATATATATATATATATATATATATATATATATATATATATAAAAACATCTACAATTCGAACAGGGGTGTGTAGACTTTTGTTATGTTGTTCGAATGTTTTGCACATGTTTTTTTTTTTTTAATAAATCCAACTATTAAATAAAAAGAAAGCGTTTTCATTCAAAGGAGTGTCTGAGTCACGGCGTTAAGCTCCAGATGTGCGTTTCAGAGATGGTTCGTGTCTGGAGGAGGTGGTGGAGAAGCAGGCGGACCTGATCGAGTACCTGAAGCAGCACAACAGCCTGCTGAGCAGGAGGCTGCTCAACCTCAGCGCTCAGCACTGAACACCGACCAAGCCGCCAAGACTGGATTCAGGTCAGACCGGGAGCTCGACTCGCCTCTCACCTGAGCAAAGATCTGATGATGCGGTGCGTAGCCGCACTGAAAATGGCCCGCCTTTAAAGAGGCGTTGCAAGTCACGGGTGGGGGATGGGGCGGGGGCTTTGGGGAGACTTTCCCAGTGATTGTCCCAAAGCTGCTACTTTGCATTTTTTTTTTTTTTTTTGATGAGCGGTTCATTAAAATGTAAATAACGCGAAATAACCGTTTGGACCTTACAGCAAAGAGGACTTTCGAATGCACACTTTTTGGCATTTGCAGAATGTTTTGGGAGGGGGGTGGGGGGTGTCTACTTCCTGTTACTTGCAGTATTTTTCTAGATCGTTTTTGGTTTTCTGGTGACCCAGAAAATACTGCGTAATATTTACAGTATAATCTCTGTGATGTTATGTTTGCTTGCTGTTTTGTCCTGAGTACTTGTATTTGATATTTTAAAACATATGTAATAATCTTCTCAAGAATTTGTCCTTTGTTAACTTTGAAAAACACTAGCTTAGCAATGGGACTATACGACTCGTTCAAAAATACTTTTAGTATACTTTTTCAATCTGTTTTGAATCTCAAATTTAGAACCAATCATCCCTTTGCTTTATTGCAAGTATTTTTTGATGAACTGGAAGAGGCCAAAAATTATAATAGTTACAGTATATATATATATATATATATATATATATATATATATATAAAATATATAAAATACAGTTGCTCAGGGCTCTGATAACAACCAATCACGACTCATGATTGGTCATTACTTGAGTTTTGCGCGAGTATTCCAAAATATTCATATAAAATATATCATAAAGTTGTTTTGAGTGGGGCTGCGTGAAACATATTGTCAAGAAAATTTAAAGTGGTATGAATTTTAGGCTCTGTCGCCCAATTCGAGTTACATAACACACGCAGAATGACAAATAGACAGAAAGGAAAATATTAAAAGGAATAAACTGTATTTAATAAACATTTGAAGTGCATACAATGCTTAATAGAGAAAATATATACACACATGAATCAAAAACATGGCCGCTAGCAGCTCTTTGGTCACGCCTTTTTCAAGCGCCGCAGACTTTTGTTTTGTTCTTTGGCTTATTGATCAATCAAGGTGCTCAGGACTTTTTCAAGCTAATCTCATGGTTCTTCTTTTGATTATCATGAATCTTTTGGTCCGCCGTGTTGGGCCCACTCACGCGAGGTAGCTGTACCGTCGAACCTGCAACGCAAAAAAATAATAATAATAAAACCGCAGTAGGATTAGGAGCCCCTGACCGACAGCAGGCGGGGTAAACTTTAGTTCAGGGTGTTGGAGCGTGCCTGTTCCGGCATTCCTGCGCCACTTTTAATCCTCCCTCTCTAGTCATTAGCCAGATTTATGTCCGCCAGAGGTCCCGCGCACCTCTGCCACTAATCACGCACACCTACTCAAATGCCAACTGGAGATTCTAGTACCCACAAAAAAAAGGGGGGGTGTCACTTTTTCAAGTTCAATTTGAGCTGAAAGCTGCGATCAAGGGGCCCTCACGGCTCCTTTTTCAAGGCCAACCGTCCAAATGATCATTAAGCGGTGACACGATGTTCTGCTCACATTTTATGGCGTTAGCTAAAATGTTTGGGAAGTTAGTTAGTTCAAGGATAGCTGTTTCCACACGGGGTTCTTTTTGGGCCAATTTGCCAGAGCGTGTGAGAACAAGTCCTGGAATTTGCCCCCCGAATGGCAGGTTTCAAATCACAATGGCCCACTTCCTGTTCGGTTTTGGGGGCGTGGGTCCGTCAGACTTTTTCCACGCAGCCGTGTGACGACACTCTCGCACCTCGTGACGATTACACTTGGAGACGTGGCCATTAACTGGTCTCTACCGCCACCTACTGTCTTGAGGTGAAGCGCAAGTCAACAAAGAATTTTCTGTTCGCTGACATAGTTTGACCGCCGCTCAGCGGAATGTTGCAAAAATGGCAGGAAAATCGATGTCATAAATCCTATTAAATTGCATCTCAAAAATGGTCATTCTAATGATTGTATACGGTTCAAAATTTGGACAATGGTTATTTTTGTACACAAAATCCCGCGCGTCCGATTGCAATCACATAGAAATATCATAACTGTCGCTTTTTGAAATGTTACATGTTTTAGTCGTCTGCTGGAAATTTCAGCTTCCCAGTGGGTTTTCCCCAGTGATCTTATGAGATCATAAAAAAAAAAATCAGAGGAATTTCCATCTTTTGTAACATAATGCCACAAGGGTTAAAACAAAATGCATTACATCATCGCAGGATACAAGTCTGGCGCTCACGGGAGCGTTAACATGTCACATGTGTACGACGGGTGAAATGCATTCAAATGCATTTGGACATTTCAATTTCAGGCAGAAGGAATGCAGCTAATGTCAGTGTTGACATCTCTGCCTGGTGCATTCGAATGCATTTGGAGATTTCACATTCAGGCACAATTTATTAGGGTAACAGCCGTGTTGGAGTCTCACGATGTGTGCGACAGGTAAGGTGCATTCAAATGCATTTGGACATTTGAGAAAGCAGAATGTATTCATATATATTTTATAGATTTATTCATCGATGAATTAAGGTCACAATCATAACAGCCGTCGATTCGGCTGTGAAGCGGCCGCGGAGGGGTGAAATTTGTGAAATGTTTGCCCACCTACGGCCTTCTTGAAAGCACCACAAGACATCCCGCCCTCAGCCGTCCAATCAGGGGAAGGGGACCCTGGAGTGCAGAGGAAGGCAACGTCGGTGCAGGCAAAAGTGCCTGTGATATCTTTTCCTCGCGTTCAGGAAATCTGCAAGAGAAAACGCGTCATTTTGAAATGTTCTCTGTCATCACTCTCTGTACTTTTCATTTTTATCGGTATGGGGGGATGATCGGCTGATTCGCTGAGCGTTTCAACGACTTTTACGCCCCAGTTTTTTTTCCCTTAAAAAACACATCCACCCAACGCATGACTATTCCCAAAACGTCCCCTAATAAATCCGCTGAGCTCCGCCATTCACAAGCCGAACCCAGGAAGAGCATAAAAAGTGGCGGATGACTTTATGGCTCCCCCTTCCTCCCTCCTCATCCTCCTCTCAACAGAGGGAGAACCCCCAAGCCTGGAGGCGCAACGCGTCTTTGGATTCTCCTCCCGTGTCATTTTGTTTAATAAAAGCTTGCGTTGCATCTCAACGCCGGGATTAACAAAAGCACCGGACAAAGGAGACCCGCCGGGTGTGTGATCCCCCGGCGGCGGTGCCTCATCTGATGAGGATCCTCTTGCCTCCGAGCTCTCGTTTTATACAGCTCACCTGTTGCGTGATCGTAAAAAAAAAAAAAAAAAAACGAACCCCAAAGTGTCCACACGTGCAGTTTTCAACTTCTCGAACGGGCAAAAGTTCGATTTTCGACGTTTTATGGGGACAGTGAACATAACCACCGGAAGACAGAATTCACATAGTTTTACTACGTCTTTTTAAAATACTGTATTTAAATTTTTATCCTTACTTTTAATCAATCGTGTTTATAAATATTTTCCGAGTTGAATTTGGCATCTATGGCGTTGAGTGGGAGGCGACTAAACGAACGTCTTTGCTGACGACATTTACAATTTCACAACACAAAAACTATTGCAAGACTCCAACAACACATTTATATTTAATTGATATCAATATTGTATGTTTGTCAATTTCGTTTGATCCAGGCTCGACTTGAATTACGATCTAACAAACGTAGTTTACGACGTTGGCGCTAAAGCTCGAACGCATCAATCAGCAGCAATGCTTGCCAGCCGTTACTTGTCAATTGTCAAAAGTCAATAGTACCGTTAACCATCGAGCAAATAATTATTTGAACGCATAAACTATAAAATGCTGCTTTTTCAGATTTATTGAATTGACGCTACAACGCATTACCTACAAAATGCGACCATCGTTTTTTCACCTCACGGGATCACGTCATTTACGATGTTGGCGGTGGGATTTGAATGCATCAAACATGGTGGGATTCTTCCGCTTCTCAAGGTAAAATGACGGACTTTTTCTTACTTTTATTGAATTTGCATGTGAGATTCCAACCTTGAATAACATTTGGTTGAGTATTTAACGTTATTGGCCAGGTAGAAATGATAGCAGGACCTCGTTTAGTCTCCATTTTAATTGTTTTATTCTTCGTTTAAAATTGTAGAAGTTTTAACGCAAGACGCCATGTATTTCCGGTTCTGTCAAAGTTGACTTTTAGCAAATTATGTTTTCTTCTTCTTACTTGGCCTGGCGATGGAAGCTGGCTCCACTACCACCAGCACGGTGGCGAACAGCATCAGCAGCGACATGAGCAGGTAGAGCAGGTTGAAGATCCTCATCTTGGGTCTGATGAGTCCCGGTCTTTAATAGAAATTCTTTTGCACCCCAGAAAGTGAAGACACAACCGAGGTTAGATAATCCTGAAGAAGGCCCCTTGAAAATGGAAGATGTCCCTTCCGCAGCGGTTTTGACTCGAGAGCTAAGTGACAAAGGTGCTTCTCCCCCTACCTCCTTTATAGCGGCTTGCCGAACCCCCCAATCCCCCCTCCTAAGACCACCACACACCCCTCACCCTCTACTTTGACTCCTCATGCGCACACACACAAGCATGGCACATATTGACCCCACATGTAGAGGGTAATTCAAATGGCAGGAAGCCTCCACCCCACAGCCCCCCACAACTGTCCTCTTGAACACACACAAACACAAAGCCGCACACACGCGCTCCTTGTGCGCTTAATATACATTAACGGTAAACTGGTGACTCATTTAAAAGATAGGCTTAAAAACAATTTAGCATATGCAATTACCATGAAATGAAAATCTATTTTTGTCATTCATAGGCCGCACCAGACTTTAAATCGCTGTTTTTTTATTGAAATCGTTTTTTTCTTACAGCTACATCATGCTGTCAAAACAAACAAAAAAACGAGCATGCCTGCGTGTTTAGAAATATCGACATATTTTCAACATAACACCGACACACTCGGGGTGATAGAATACTGCATCAACTCAACAGTAACACACCTGATTGCATTTAAGAGTGAAGAGTGCCCCCAGGTGGCAAGGAAAATAGCGGCTCAAAATCAAGATTATATCGCTTGTACTAATTTTTTTTATAATTTGGTTATTTCTTTTGCTTAATATCTTTGTGAAAAGTATCATTTGGTCAAGCTTCTAACATTTCTTTCTTAACAATAAATAAAAGCCTTCATGGGGCCTTCCAATATCGTATCGGTATAGGCTGCAAGACTATTGGATTCTGTTGATATTTTTTTTTTTTTTTTTTTTACAATTTGGTCAATTGTTTTATGTGTATATATATATATATATATATATATATATGTGTATATATATATATATATATATATATATATATATATATAGTATTACTTGATCACGTTTCTTTGAACATTTCTTACTGAACAATAATCAAAAGCATTTGTGAGGCCTTCTAATATAATCTCAGATCGCTATCGGTATTATTATTTTTTAAAATATTTTTTGAATAGTATCTCTTAATCAAGTTGTTTTCTAACATCCCTTACTTAACAATAAATAAAAGCTTTTATGAGGCCTATCAGATTGTTATCACTATCGGCCGCAATATCGACATGTACCAGAAGTGAAAATTTGGTATCGGAATGCAAAATCTAGGATTACTTGGAACGTTTTGGACCTCCTTTAAAAAAGTGCTATGCGCTAATTAGCGCGTGTGCGCGGCCGTCGCCTCCTCGGCGGCGGGGTTAGCGACTCCACCATTGAGCGCGCCGCTAATCAGTTAGCGCATGAAGATGAAATGTCGGCCGTCGCATGTGAATGAGGATTAAGGGAAGCAGCAGGATGCTAATGGAGCGGCGGGACTGCGAAACGCTCGTCCGCGCTTCCAACAAGCATCTCTCTTGGGAAACACACAAAAGACAACACGGCCACCGTGCGTGTGTTTGTGTGTGTGTGTGATCTCATCTTGGGTCTGATGAGTCCCGGTCTTTAATAGAAAATGTCTGTGCATCTTGTTGCAAGTTTTTGCTTCTCGTGTTGCGCTTTGCATATCAGCGGCCATTGTCTTTTAAAAAAGTTTGATTTTGCCCCGTTTGAATATGCTAATCGGCCCGCAATTGTCATGCGCAGCCACCTGGTATCCAACTTGCTTTGGGTTGTGGGTGTGTGTGTGTGTGTATGCTCCCCACCCCAACACCCGAAAAAAAAAAAAAGTTGTCATATTTGCTCTCGCTGGGGGATTGAATGGCGCGACCAGGGATTTCCCAGCGTCAAACACGCTCGCGTGGCGGAATTCAGTCGACGTGATCGAGTCGTAATCGTGGCACTTTTATTGTCACGCGTATTGTACAGTGATCCCCCCTACTTCGCGGTTAATTGGGGGGTGTCAACCCCCGCGAAGTCTGAAACCCGCAAAGTAGGGTATCAGTTCCTAGATTTCTATGTACGCCCCAATATAGCCGCAGTAACCGTAAACAATCCTTTTTTTTTTTCAACTTGAATCTATGAATTGACTGTATTTTTAGCCGACATTAGCGGGTTAGCAACAACTAACTACTACTAACTATAAAGTGCAAGCGCTACACAAACGAACACTTAAACAAAATAATCACTCATCGCTTACTAAACATAGGCAGTAGCGTGCGTTATCAACATAAACGATAATAAACTCTAAATACGAGCTTACGTTGTCATTCACTACGTCGCCGTAACGAGCCGAATGACGCACAGAGAACGTCAAACAGGAAACGGAAATGCAACGCGACCCCACAAATTAAAAGCATGCATTTCAAAATAAGATAACAAATGTCACGAACTCTAAACACCTAAAAGCCTTCAATTTTCTCACAAGCTGACAGCGCGCCTTATAATCCGGTGCGCCTTATACAACGCATGAATCTTGAGTTTTCATTTGGGGGGGGGGGGGGCAAAAAAATAATTTAAAAACCATGTAAATGGTTCCATTTTTACCCCTGGATTTCAGTTATAAAGGTTTTTCTTCCAGATGAATTTTTTGATTTGATGGGTAAAAAAAAAAAAAAGACTTAAAATATGCCATCATTGTCTGAATTTATTAAACTTTAGAACCTCTCAAAATTCATTTGTATTATTCCACAAAAAATAATCGACGTAAAGTTTCCTTTTGGATCACAGTAGAGATCTGTTATCAAAAAGAAATAATTTGATTCTTAATAAATATTTGTCCACAAAAAACACCAACATAAAGTGTCAGAGCTTTTCTGAAAAAGAAATCATTATAAATAATTATTTGTCTACATAAAAATATTAAATACAATGTGTCTTCTTTTGGGATTACTGTAGAGATTTGTTAACAAGAAATAAATCGTTATTTAATCATCAATATTTGTCCACGTAAAATGATCAACATAAAGTGTGAGACCTGTTCTCAAAAAGAAATAATCGGAAATCAATATTTGTTCACAGAAAAATATTTAACTTAAAGCGTCCTCGCTTGGAATCAGAATCGAGATGTGTTGACAAAAATAAATCGTGAACTTGACAGGTAACGAGAGGTGGCACGCAACAAGTCCAATCTGATCTTTTGAAATAACGAAATTGAATAAACTACTGAACGTAAAATGTGTTTTACTAACTTATATTTTCCGGAAACATTTCATTAAATACTTATTTTTAAGGGATTGTATGTTCGCACCATGCAGTAAAACCAAGGACACACACACACACATTCCCGTTTATATGCACAACTGTGGACTAAATCCAGTTTAAGCGTGAGGCACTCTGTTACTTTTAGAGAATAAGAAATAATTGAACATTTGATGCCCCCTTAACAGAAAGCCGCAGTTTGCACACAGGCACAAACGCAGGCCAGAACAGCCCAAATTCAGCAAAGTGGAAGCCGATCGATTGTGGCGCCGCTAGCTAGTCTTTATTGCAAGTAGGCGGCTGACTGACGGAGGGCTCAGGGGTCAAGGGGCAAACTCAACAGGGGGCCCGCCCTCTCGCTCTTCCCCGGTCAAGATGTCACCCCGCCGGAGTTTGGCAGGCCAAAAGTCAGGCGCTTTGTAAAAGTCCAACTCAGACACGGCGGACCCGCAGGACGCTTTAAGAAATAATCGGGTGTGGCACTTGGCTTGACTCGCCATTCAGAAGGCGCACAAAAGAGAGAGAGAGAAAGAGGAAACATTGTCAAAATAATATGTCATATCCTCGACACAAAATGCATTACGATTAATGAAGTCGAAGAAATTCACACTATTACTTGCCGACATAACAATAATCAAATGTATTTACTTTGTTTATTTTGGGGGGCGTGGCTTTAATTGTACTGATATCAGCCCAAAACAAAGTAGTATCAAACATCCCTAGTATTTATATAATTAGATTCATTTTTTTTTCTTTTTTGAAGAAAATTAACATTTCAAGTAGGGTCGGGCGATTTATTCATTCGTTCTGGACAATTACGATTTTAAACCCAAGTAACGAACCCAAACATTTATTTCAAGCAGGTTTGATTGATTTAAAAATAACTCCTGTTCAAAATATTCAGACGGAAATAACACACTGGTTTGAAATCAGTTTAAATGTAAACATAACAACATTCATAACAATATTCATAGATTTGGCAGAACTTGTTAAGATGAAGAAATTAGTACCGTATTTTTCAAACTATAACCTTCGACTTTTTTCTCATGATTTGAGCCCTGTGATTTATAATCCAGTGCGTCCAATGTGCAGTTTTTATTTTTTATTCACCTTGATCACTGCATCATTTTTAACTATAGTTATTGAAAAAAAAAAAAAAAAAAGTACTCTGGGATCGTTGAACGTTTGTCGTACTGTCCTGCAATTCTCCTGAAGAGGCCGCTAGAGAGCATTTATCGGCTGCAAGGGATTTGAACAGAACCGTCCAAAGAATACATTACTTGTTCAATTCATAATTAGAATCAATTTCAAAATTCACAAATTGTTACCTCGCCCTTATTGATCTCACGAGCTTGCAGTTTGGCCTGCCTGCAGATCATTCTCTGCGTAGTCCCGTGCACTCCTTCATCTGAAGAGTACAGTACACACACGCACACCTTAATAGATGAAATGCTCCAAAAAATAAAGAAATATATTTGTTTTTAAAAAATGCTTCTTACTTGTCTGAAGGCCCCGGTGTGGCCGGACGCAGACGGAAGCCACGCTGAAGAGCGAGAAGACGACGAAGGCGACCACAATAAAGGCCAGCTCAAATCCAGAGAAGGGAACTTCCATGGGATCACAAACGTTACCTAAGACAATATATAGTTTGTAATATATATATATATATATATATATATATATATATATTATTATTATTTTTTAATCAGTATTTTTTTGATGTCAAGTGCTCTTTATTTATTTTATTTTTTTAATACAACTTTATTATAACTGAATGTGTATGCAGTATACATGACATATTTTTACTGTTTTTTTTTTTTTTTTACTTTTTTTTTTTTTATAGGGACCAGACATCCAACTACCATAATTCCTATAATATAAGACACACCCTTAATTTTGGAAACAAATTCTGATATTTTCCTTTTTACCATGTATTAGATGCACAATAGAAATGAATATCCCAAAACTGGAAACGGAACCGCGTCATCGGCAAAACCGGAACTTCTTCTATTGGTAAAACGACAAAAATATACATCGTCTGCAAACCCGGAAATGGAAATGCGTCATCTGCAAAATCTGGAAAACCTTTCACCTACACAAACAAAATAGTAATCATCCATCCGCGCAACAGTCATTTATCAATACAGAAACTATTTTTTTAGCATCATTTGAAACCAAAAACATCCCGTTGAATCGGCCTTAAAGGCAACACGTTTACATTGATTTCTTCATGTCTGCCGGTCAACTAAAAAAAAAAAAAAAAAAAGGCACATACCGATACGTCAAATTTCCAAATATGGGGCGCGATCATTGGCCCGGCCGTTAATCAGTCGATCATTAGCCAAGGATGTCAGCTACCCTCCATAAAAAACGTATTTTATGACTATTTTATTTTTTATAATTGCTATTACTTTCATAAAAGACGAAAATTGTCATCCATGTCTCTGAAAGAGTGAACGTATGACGAGAAATTTTTGAAAAAGACTCACCACACACACAAAAAATCCTCTTGTGTAATATTCACACACGCATGAGCAGAAATCAAGCTTTAATCTGTTCCAGCACACAGGCAGAGAATCCAGCGCAGGTCCCGGAAGCAAATATGAGCACATCCTAGCGCAATGTACACACTCCCTCGCACACGCGTGCGCACACTTGAAGAGGGAAACGCCATGCGGACTTTGCCATGGAGTAAAGCCGGTGCCTCCCTTGGCTTTGATGGCTCTCGAGACGATGAGAACGTTCCGTTTGGAGAGCCGTGCCGTCCCGGGCCTCAGACCATCCAACTCTTTATTGTGCAGGTAAATGCTCCTTCCTTTATTCAAACAACAAAAATATTCACCGTGCTTCAGATCAGCAATACGGTAAACGCCTGCCCATCGCGTTTTTTTAAAAAAATATTATAACTATTTTATTTTGGGTGTAATTGCACTCTCTGCCACTAGATGGTGGAACACCTTTGACCCTAGATTTGAAGGAGGAAAAGAAGTATTTAAAGTCAAAAGAATTCTTTAAATCATCATTAAATTAGTTATTAATTCATGTTTGCCCACAAACAAATCAACAAAGTCGACCTGTTTTCAAAAAAAAAAAAATTCCACAATAAAATATTCGACATAAAGCCTCCTGCTTTTGGATCGCGATAGCGATCTGTTGAAGAAAAATAAATCACTAACTTAAATCTTAAGAAATGTTTGTCCACAACAAATAATCGAGAAGGTGTCAAACCTGTTCTCGGAAAGAAATGATTATGAATAAATATTTATCCACCAAAAAATATTTCATTTAATGTGTCCTCTTTTGGTATTACTGTTGAGATGTGTTTAAAATCATTAACTTGACAGTTACCGAGTTGGGAGAAACCATTCCAGTATGGGGGGGGGGGAAATCTGGCTTTTTAAAATAATGAAATTGAATAACCGACAGACTAGGGCTGCACAATTATTGGAATTTTAATCGCGATCACGATATCGGCTTCCACGATGAATTAAGATGATCCTCGGCGATGTTAACGTTGAATAAGACAAGCACTTTTTTTTTTTTTTGGATTACAAGTCAAATCAAGCACTTTGCCATCCTATCAGCAGGGGGCAATGTTTTCCACATGTTTGCATGAAAAGAATTTCTCTCAACTTAATATATTATTCACCAGCGTGAATTGGTGTTGAGTTTTGAAAAATTCGATCGGCAAAAAATTGATCGAAAATACCATTGTGACTGCTTATTGATTAAAATTTGCTTAAAAGTAAATGAGGTGCTCGCTTCTAAGAAGGCTTCATTTTTTTTCATTGGTTTTCACTCAGCAAGTAAGTTCGCTGTGCTGCCCTGTACGACATTTGTCTTAATTATTATTTCGTGTATTTATTTTGGTTTATATTATTATTTGTAAGTATCAAGCCTTGAAGCCTTGTTTATATACCGCTCGTTTAAAAATTAAAAGGGCAATAAATATACACCTTTGACCAAACAATGATGCATAATCGTGATTTCAATATTGAACAAAATAATCGTGATTATCTCGGCCATAATCCTGCAGTTGTTTTTATTAATTTAGATCATCCCCAAATGATTATTTATTTTTATTATTTAATAATAATAACATTTAGTACTATTTAAAAATATATTTTAAAAGGATTTTACATGTTTGTTTGTTTTATTTCAAATCTCGAGCACCCCCCAGAACTCCCTTCAAGTACCCCCGTTTGAGAATCTCTGCTATTTTGGCTTGATAAAAAAATAAATAAATAAATAATGAATAAACGTCAAGAATTTGCGGTAAATTGAGGTCCCAAACACCTACTCTCTTATTATTTCTATTTAAATCCGGTAAGTATCTATTTCAAGGAAATGACAAATCCCTTTCATTTGTTGTACGTGTTTGTTTTTTTTTTTTTTTTTTTAGCATCCACGCGCGCATGTTGTGTAATCCCATTAGTTGTGAGATGAGGGCGGCGGGGGGGTGGATTGAGGTTAGTCTAAGCCTTAATCCCGGCGCCCAACGTATGCTTATTATTACCCCAGCAAAATCCGGCACGCCAACACACGCCTCCTTTTTGTTCATTGCCTTTCTATCTCTCCTTCTTCGTCAGGTGGGGGGGCATGAGGAGAACGGACGAAGAAGGGAAGGCGGGAGCGAGCCGCTGAGTAGTTTCCCAGTCGCCATGACAACCACGCACCCGGCTATTTCCAGCGGCGTGATCTAATTCCACCATCCGGATCGGGAAGCGGCGGGATCGGGAAGCGGCGGGAGCCGGCCGGTGTCCTCCGACGGGATGGCCGCCCATCAGAGGACGGGAAGGCGCGGGGACGCCGCGGCGCCGGCGCCGACATCCGTGTGCGCTTGAGGGTGCGCGCGTTGCCCGGAAACCGCCGGCATGCCCGCACAGCAGATTACGGTGGTCCCGGCGAGGGAGAACGGCAAGGGCGCCGCTCGGTCCAAAGACAGGAACGAGGTAAGGTGCTCACCCGCTTTTTAGGAATTAGCCTTCAAAAAAACAAACAAACAACACACACTTAAAAACAATAACCGTTCACATCTGTATAAAACAAAACAAAATAAAAACCGCCGCCGTTTTGCTTTATTTATCGCCGTATTTTCTTTTTTACCATTAACAAATCAATTTAAAGAAAAATAATGTTTTCTTGTTTTCCACCAAATCTTTCAAATATGACAACCCCCCCCCCCACTCAGCGCATGATTTTATCACTTTACGGCCTTTTTTCAACAGCGTGACACTACACTGTTGATAGCCTCACGTCGCGTGGTTACATCACACACACACACTCAGCCAACGTGTGTTTTCCTCGAGAGTGAGAAAGGGAAAGCCAAATTTAGAAATGAACTGAGATGTGAACTCTCCCTTGGCTGTATTGTTACTTAACTTAATGGTTTTTTTGTTTTTGTGTTTTTTTCGTCCCTGGCCCACAACAAGCACACCTGCGCAGTCCCTTAAGATTTCACTAGCAATCTTGGGACCCATGGCTAACAAATTCAAGTTTGAATTAAGCACTAAAATGCACAATAAATATGATATTGTACGCCAACTAACAGCAGCTCAGCATGTTAGCAACGCCATGACACCAAGCAATAGCATCTTAGTGACATATGTAGCGACGTATACAGTTGCGTATGAGCGAGTCACACACTGACCACCAAGTTTGCATTTTGTAATTATTGATGGCGGGAAAACCGCCGTAACGAGGACCAAAAACTTGGTATCGCACTTCTAACGTGAAAAAAACGTAAGCTAGGGACAGCGTAACCCGGGGCTCAACCGTATCAGTATTCGTGGTGTCGCTACGTAGTTATTGAAACTGAAAAAAAAGCTCCATCCAACATCCCTGGCGTCGGTGAATCCCGAATAGTATCTAGCAGTATCTAAATGTGTGCGGTATAGCGTAGGTGTCACGCCACAGGACTTAATCCGTCCACCTCAGCCTACACAAGTAGCGTGCACATGTTCCACTCAGTTGCCTTCAAGCCGCAGCGCATCCCAGAGAGAGTCGGCGCATGGGCAGGTAGGCTCATCGCTCATTTTATCACCGCGTCGCAAGACACATCGAATGTAAACAATGCGTTGCGTTGGTGTGTATTTAAATTCCCCTGGTTTTTTGTAGCATCTTCATAGGGAGGCTAATGAGCTGCTTAAAACGCTGTTTTAATGGCGTGGAACAAGTTGGATGAGGTCTCCTTTTCCCGTCATAAAACTTTGCATTTGAACAAGGGTGTGTGAACTTTTAAATCGCCTCTGACCTATGTTTACAAATTACAAAATTGTCGTCTTATTTATACTGTTATTTAAAAAAAAAAAAATCAAACAAATGGGCTCAGTCTGTGACAACGTTTTAAAAGCTACATCATTTGAAAACAAACCAAAAACGTTAGGTGCGGAGAAATGAAATGTATTTATCGCCATGCTTAGACTACTACGCACACAAATGAACACAAATATATCTTTTTTAATTAATAGTCCAAATTATTGCAGTCAGGCCCCTGGGGGTCCGCGGACCCCATATTGAGAACCCCTCCTCTAAAGATACAGCAATATAGCAGACAAACGTGCAGGTCAAATGACGGGCATTCACTTGCCAGCTTTCTCCTTTAAACGTTTGATTATACATTTAATAATTTGTGTCTTTTAATAATATTTGTACCTCCCCACACATGCAAGCGCAGAGCCGCAAATAGCCAATCAGGCTAGCGGCAAATCCCTTGATCAGCTTACGTGAGGCGCTCTTGTCTGTGCGCGTGGGCGTTTATTCTTTTTGCTTCAACTGTGCCGGCATGCACTCACAATTTTGTGTGTGAGTGTGGGTTTATGCAGCAGCACCCCCCCCCCCCTTTTTTTTTGTTTTACCCTGGAGCTATTTCAAATTCATTGACAAGCATATTTTAATTTTAAACGAAATGTATTATGCTTTTACCTCCTTTATAATGTCAAAAATGTGTGTAGCCCAACTATGTGTTTGCTAATTCAGGTCATTTGTTGAATAAAACCAAAAATATATTCTCATTAAAAATTTATATTTTTAAAATTGGCCAATCATCATTGACCAGCACACTAATATTTGAAAGGAAATGTTATGCCCCCCATAGCATCCAAAAATTTCCCAATTGTCGTCGTAATATGTTTATTTGTTATTAGATAAAATTGGCTTTCATTTTGAAAGTGAACATAATTTACGAGAATTGTGGTATTTGAGGCCAAAATATGTCTGTGTGCTTGAATTGTGTCATTTGAAAATGTTCACTGGCATCATACCTGGATGATAAAACTAAAAAAAAAACATGGAGAAATATAGCCAACAAATCGCAAATAATTTGTATCAAGTTCTTATTATTTGTTATTCACAATGAAAAAAATGACCGATTGCCATCATCAAGCGACATAAAACATCTCTTATTAGATGTAATTTAGTTGTAAAAACAACACATTGTCAATGCAAATAAAATGATTATGTAAACAAATAATCCTTTATTGTTCAAGTTGAAATACAAAAGCAAACCACAAATGGTGGAACAACACATGTAGACAGACATGATTACTGAAAGGCATATATTTTTAGTCCTGTACAAAAAACGTCTAAAACGACCTCCATTTAGCGCCATTATTTCGCCGGACTGTTGTGCTGCCGTCATTCTCGGAAGGCTGATTTTCACTAAAAGCATCATTTCCACCGTAAAGATTTCCTGTCTTCTCCTCTTGGCTCTTTCCGCTTCAGGGCCCTCAGGCCAAGACCCCCGCTCGCTCAGGCAGTCGATCCAGCAACATCTCCAAGGTAACCGAAAGCTTCCCCATCTCCTGCCATGTTTGGCTGACCCTAAAATCGCATTTGAGTGAAGGTGTCGTTTCGCGTCATTGCTTCCAGACGAGCAACTCCGCAGCGGGACGAGCCGGTGTCCCCAAGACGTCCGTCACCCCGTCCTCTCAGGACATTTGCAGGTAAAGCATTTACACTAGAATTATATGATATACGAGCCCAACTTAACGATAAAAGGAAATGCGTGACGCTGAAGGAAAAATTGCTGCCGACGGGCTCGGCCGCGTGGCCGCAAAGTGTGTGTGTAGGTTATGTGTGTGTTCTTGTTGGTGAAGAGCCAAAAAAAAAGTCATTCAGGATGACCTATTAGACACATTTGGAAAATTCTTTCTTTGACACAAGTCAAAGGATCCTCTGCTTAGCTAAATGCTAACCAAGAATGCAGACCGCCATTGATTTGCTCACGGTTAGCATTGCCAATCGTGCTTTCAGTATCCTCTGGGTATTCGAACACCGACAGTGGAGCAACACATATAAACAAGCAATGCAGAACGCCATTGACTTGCTAATGGTTAGCATTGCTAGTTGTGGTTTCAGTATCCTCTGGATATTTGAACACCAACAGTGGAGCAACACATCCAAACAAACAACGCAGAACATCGTTGACTTGCTAATGTACTTTTTATTTATTTATTTTTTTATTGCTATTACTCTGTTTTCACGTCGTGCAGAATTATAGTGTAGATTTTCCAAATAAAGAAAATGGCGCGAAAGGATTTCACTGGCGCCGATACTACCATTTTACGAGTGTGTGTAGAAGGTATTCCTGAAGTTTTGATTTTGACAGGCTCTGGTGTGTCGCTTCTTTTTGCTCATGTCATCGCCATCTTCCTCCCATGTCTTAAAAAAAGTTTGATTTATTTATTTTTTTTATGATTCTTTTGTATTTAAAAAAAAATTGGATAATTATTATAAAATCACAAAATACTTGTATATATGTTATTATTGATCTACTGTTTTTATGCATTACAAAAAGATTCTGTGGATTTTTCACATTTTAAAAAATTACACATATTTTACTTTTATCATTATTCTCATTTTTTTTTAATTCAAAAGCATGAGAAGAGAATTGATAACAGATTTTTTTCTTATTCAAATAATGAGTAAAAATAAGCAAATCACTCTACAAATTTAAGCAATCTAACATTTTTCTCCTGTACATTTTTTATTATACTTGTGCATTTTTCAAAAATGAGGATAATTATTGTGAAATTACAAAATACTTGTACAGTATATCCTGTATAAGTTATTATTGATTTATTGTTTTTCTGCATTACAAAGAGGTTCTGTAGATTTTTCTACGTGACGAAAAAAATGACATTAAATTCCAAATTTTACATTTGTCATCTCACATTTTCATCTCATCCAGCATCCATCTTGCATGTGTGTGTGTGTGTGTGCGCGTGCACGTGCGTGGGCGTGCGTTCAGTGTCGTCCAGCTGACCTGCGTTGAGGAGGATGTGCCGGAGTTGCCCCCCCCCAGCGATACCAAGAGCCCGCGCCCCGCCCCCATGACCATCCCCGGCGCCGCCCGGGGGCCCCCGCCCCCCAAGAAACAGGTCAAGCGCCGGCACCGCCGCAAGAAAAACAGCTTCGTCCCATTGGACTGCGTGGCGTCCAAAGATGAGCCGCGCTCGGAGCGGGGCCCCCCGCGGGCCCGCCGGGAGCCCCCGTCGCGCTTCCGCTGCCCGGACTCCACCTCGGAGGACGAGAAGCCGGTCAGCCGCAGCTGGACCGAGGAAAAATCCCGGCGGGCTCGCCGCCGCAGCCGCAGCAAAAGCGGCGAGGGCGAGGACGCCGCCGAGGCGATGGAGCTGCAGTCGGTGGGCTCCGACGAATTGAAGGAAGATCGCCCCCCGGTGGCGGACGGCGGCGCGGCCGCTTTCGGGAGCAGCGGCCACAGCTCGCTGAGGGAAAGCTTGCCCGGCGCCGACGGGGAGCCCGGCACGCCCGACAGTCCGCCCGACAGTCCGCCCGACAGCTCGTCCGAGGATGGCGGGGAAGAGCTGATCACCAAAAAGTATCAGGAGAAGGGGGCGGGGCCGGCAGACATGGCGGCGCCGGCGCCGCAGAGGCGCTGCGGCGTCAACGGCGCCCAACCTCGCGCCTGCACCGATGACTCCGAGATGGAGGTGTGCAGGTCAGACGCTCGCCCCTCCGACGCTTCTAGCAAGCGCAACGTTAACTCGTTCGCCGCCGTCGACGGCTATAGATGTCAAAAATCGTTTCTCCCTAGCTGCCAGTGAACGGGTTAACGCTTAGGTGCTTCAACGATCAAGCGCACTTTTTGCCTTTTCCTGACCAGGACGAATGCCCAAATCCAGAATCGGGAAAACCTTTTTTACCGGAAGCTATTGTAGGACAAACCTCCAACCGGGCTCATTTCTACACGTTGTTTACTAAAGCCACGCCCCTTAAAGGCACGCACAAAACACCACATTTTTTCATTTCACAACATCCTTCTTTTCCGCGTTGAAACCGCTTGCAAACTGTTTGCTCCCCCCCAGATATCGTAATGAAAGCCTTACTTGTCATTGGTCCCAGCAGTAAAGGGGGCGGAGTCACTTGTTTTGGGGTGTATTTTGGACATTTTCATAGTACTGTTGTCCAATATTGTCTTTGGCGCCGGCTCCGCGTGAAAGGGGTGAAACATGCACGGAAAAGTCTCTGATGGCACGTGTGCGTTTTTTTTTTTTTTTTTTTGGTCAGGATCTGCCACTGCGAGGGCGACGAGGAATGCCCGCTGATCATGCCGTGCCACTGCACGGGCAGCCTGAGCTTCGTGCACCACGCGTGTCTCTACCAGTGGATCAAGTCGTCGGACACGCGCTGCTGCGAGCTCTGCAAGTTCGATTTCATCATGGAGACCAAACTCAAACCCCTGCGCAAGGTATACACTCGCGCTGGCCACTAATATCCATATGTCCGCGATACCAATATACAAGGGAACCTCTAGATACAAATTGAATCCGTTAAGGATAGCAGTTTGTATCCAGAATCATTCTTAAAGTGAATCACATTTTACGTGTAAATTGCTTAATACCAATATACAAGGGAACCTCTAGATACAAATTGAATCTGTTAAGATAGCAGTTTGTATCCTGAATCATTCTTATAGTGAATCACATTTTATGTGTAAATTACCTAATACCAATATACAAGGGAACCTCTAGATACAAATGGAATCCATTAAGGATAGCAGTTTGTATCCTGAATCATTCTTATAGTGAATCACATTTTACGTGTAAATTGCCTAATTTGTTCCAAGCTCGAAATAAATGCCGTATTCCATTAATATTTTACCTAGGGATGCATAATTAATCGAATTTTAATTGCGATCGCAATGTTGGCCGCTACGATTAATTAAGCCGATCCTCGACGATATTAGCCGTCTTCCATACATGTCAAATCAAGATTTTTGCCCCTGTATCGCCAGATTTGTTTGCTGGTCCCACATTTGTCAGAGCCCCACCCCCTTTCCCCTCAGTGTATTTTTGCCCAGCCTTCCGCCACTACTAGGTCTCCTTCCTACAGTGTGATAGAATTTTTTCTTTATCGGAGCAAGATGAAAATAGTCGTAATATTTTTCTGGCCAGTGGGAGAAGTTGCACATGTCCAAGAGCGAGAGGAGGAAGATCTACTGCTCCGTCTTGTTCCACCTTATAGCCATCGTCTGCATGCTGTGGTCCGTTTACATCTTGGTCAAGAGAACCTCCGAGGAGATCAAGCTGGGCAAGAACGGTCAGTGCGTCCTGCTTCTTTGTGTTGTCTGTACGTCATGTCACCTCACGCTCCCCCGGTGGTGCCCGCCCCGCCATTTGAGAAGCGCCGTCCTAGACCAACCCTTTTGTCAAATTTTAGAACCCTTTGCTGCCCTGGAGTCAAAAGGTTTGCCCACCCTTGATCTAGCTTGTACATACAAACACAAAGGACTATTTATTCAGTAGGTACGTGATTCAACAAAAACAAACCACCTTTACAAGACTCAACAACAGTATACAGTAGGTGCGCTAGCCTTTCCGGACAAAAAAAAAAAAAAGTTGACCAAGCCGGGTAAGTCTATAACTTTTAAAAAAATAGGTTTACTAAAATATCCACTTCAAAGTTCTGCCTTCAATTACAAATCTTTATTTTCGGAATATGATTATTCCTTGAAAATACAGATTTTTTTCCCCTCAATGTTTCAATAAAATGTAAAAATGATTGTTTCTATTTCATTTTGTCATAGTGTGTTGTGTGTAGTCTGCCCCCACCATTGAAATGAATTCATTAAGATATTAGTAAAGAGAGTAGCAAGTGATTTTTTGATCCTTGACAATTGTGTGATAGTCTCTGGTAAATAATTTCATATTACACATAATGTATCACAGCCACTTGCCTACTCCAATGCAATTTTTTTTCTCCTTTGCCCATTTAAGGAGGGAGCCAACCCAAAATATTAATATAAATATATTCACTCATTCAATGCCAGGGACGTATTTATCACGTCAATCCCAGATACTTAAGTACATTAAGGACATTCATTCCCAGAATGAATACTTTCATAATTTAGCATAAAATAACATGACATTAACAAAAATATATTATTTCACGGACCCCCAGCAGTCAGGCCACGGACCCCCGGGGGTCCGCGGACCCCACTTTGAGAACCACCGAATTAGCGACAAAATATCAATGTTACTGCTCTAAATGGCAAAATTAGCGAACTTTAAAACCCCCATCCAGTGCGGCTCATCTTTTGAGACAGCGGGTTTCAACCAATCAGGATGCGGGAGGCGTGGCCATGATACATGCTTACAAAGGTAGCGCTCAGTCCGTAGAATTCATTCGTGCGAGAGAGAGAGACATTAACCCTGTCCATTGCAGAGGATTTATGGCGGATTTCTCTCCTGAAGTACTATACCCCCCAGGGTAAGCGCGGCACCGCATCACGAGCCAAGGCGGTGCCCCCCGTCGGTCGAATAACGCCAGCGCGCCTTATCCCCCGCCCCCCCAGGCGTGCTGGAGTGGCCCTTCTGGACCAAACTGATCGTGGTGGCCATCGGCTTCACGGGGGGCCTCATCTTCATGTACATCCAGTGCAAGGTCTACCTGCAGCTGTGGCGCCGCCTCAAGGCCTTCAACCGCATCATCACCGTACAGAACTGCCCCGACAAAAACCCGCTGGCAAACGGGAAGCGCCCCGCCGCCGCCGCCGCCGCCGAGGGCCCCGCCACCCCGGACTCGGACGCGTCCTTGGAGGCCGCAGTTGCGCCCACTCGCAATCCGGTTTGAAGGATTGGACCTTTAAGTATGTAAGTATTTGTTTTTAGATCTATATATATATATATATATATATATATATATACACACTGTATATTTTTTTAGACTGAAACTGATCCAAAATACCACTAGTACTACTATCTCACATTTATCCATTTGCAGTCGTGCCGTTTTATTTATTTGAATGATTTTGTGTGTATTTCCACTCTTGACCACTAGATGGCGGCGCTATTTAGTTTGTGACTTAATTGGAAAGAAAAACAAGGAGAATTTCAGCATAGCCTAGATCTTGTTGCAAATTATTTAATGCCATGAAAGTCATTGTTTTGACAATCGCAGCAATATTTTAGCCTCCTAGTGTTTTTTTTTTAAACATGCTTTTCCTTTGATTTCACACATTAAAAACATCTAAAAGCCCGAGATGGGTCAAGCGTTCCCCCAGGGATTAAAAAAAAACTAACCGAATCTTCTTTTTACCTAAAGTATACTAAATATTTTCGTCACTTTTTTATATTCATTTCCTACTTTAGGGTTTCCAGTATTCATACTAGTTTAAATCTTGCAAACTCGAATTACTTTGTATTCAAAAAAATAAAAATATACATGTATTAATATATAAAATACATCTTTTCATCCATCTTGTTTTCTCATCTTAGAATGCGCTTCATAGAAAAGCTAAGACTAATAAAAACGCCTGAAAGAACAATTCTGAAATCTCCTCTAAAATGGAATGAAACCCGATTTGAAAATCACAAGTCAAAAGCAAATCAATAACTAACGACGATGAAGAAACTCATGGCGATTTTTGTGTTTGTCAAGGGGAACGTCAGCGAGCCAGGATGAGGTCTCAGCTTCAGCTCCTTGCCCGCGCTGGCAAATGACCGTACGTCCTACTTTTTTCACATTTCCATTCCTTTTATGCACTTTGTCAAACTGCACTAAATAACCCCAAAACATTCATTTGAGCCAAGGGTATTCAGTTAAAAAAAAAACTTAGCCGCAACACTTGTTTGTGCAATAAAAACCCAGCGTAGGAAATCTGTAGAAAGTGGCTTTTGTTGATTGTGGTTTAAAAAAAAAAAAAAAGTCTTTGATCGGGCGCGTCTTAGTCGGACAACAAAGCGTTTTCATCCAACTCCTCCTCATCATCATCATCATCATCATCGTCGTCGTCATCGCCCAACTCCTCTTCTTCTTTGTTGCTCTTCTGCTCTTCTTTCTTTTTGACTTCTGCGTCCTCTTTGGAAACACGACTGAATTTGATGTTGGGAAGTTTCTTCAGATCTCCTGTCCATTCCCTGAAGTAAAAAAAACAAAACAAAACAATAATCATGAACCCCTGTGGCATACGTTACAAATTATGGAAATTCTTTTGATTTTTGTTCATATGACATCATAAACCAATCAATGGGATACAGCTGAAATTTACAGCAAATGATTAAAGCATGTCAAATTTCAAAATGCAACGATTCTGACATTTCTATGCGATTGCAGCTGGACGTATACAAAAATAATCAATGTCCAAATTTTGGACCATATAAAACCATTCGAATTCCAATTTTTGAGGTGCATTTTAATAGCATTTACGGCATTGATTTTCCCGCGATTTTTGCAACATTCTGTTGAGCGCCATCAAACTGTGTCAGCAAACAATTCATTGTTGACTTGTGTTTGACCTCAAGACAGTAGGTGGCGGTAGAGACCAGTCTTGAAGTGTCTGTCACTTCACAGTCCATAGCATTTTTCAATTTTTTTCAACAAATTGAACCTCCATATCTATGGATAGAACTGATGCCACTGAACGATTTGAGTGGTTCAAGGAAAAAAAAAGATTTACTCACCTGAATGTTTTCAGGTGTTTTGTATTGATAAAGTCTGGGATCTCTGTAAACGCAAAGCACATTCACATCAATATTTATTGTGACCAACATGTACGGATCCACAGTATATTTAAGAGCACGGACCAAACCCGGCGCCGTGGTACAGCGCCCGCTCGCGCTCCACCGTCTGTTTGATGAAGTCTTCCCTGGCGCTGTGAAGACGTCCCTTACGCCCCTTGATGCCATTTACCAGCTCGATTTGTTCCAGCTCGCCGTCGAACCGCTGCAGGTACCTGCCAAACGCCACATGCTCACAAATACTTCAGATGGACGCGATTTTGTCCGAGGTGGGCACGTCCTCAGCACTGACCGACATCCATCTGAAAAATGTCGGGATAGCAATTTTCATCCGTCGTCGTAATCGTCGGGATAGACATTATGTCAGATGTCTGTCATAGGTCCTACTGAATTATGAATTATTATTCTCTGATTGGCTGTTGTCCTGGAAATGCAAGATAGAAGTTTTTTTTTTAATGTAGAAGTTTTATCATTCTCTAATTAAACGTTTTTTAGTACATTGAAACTCAGCAATACTTTGTTTTTCTTGTCGTGTATGTGACAGATGAAAATTCCGACGAAATTTAACCAGAAAGAAAAAATCTATATATAATAATCTATTTATGAAAGAAACATAAAAAAAAAACAGAGCAAAAGAAGAAAAAAGTTTAATCTCGATTTCACGGATTTAGATTACTGCGAGTAAATTTGAGAACGTAACCTGTGATAAACAGGGATTCAGATTATATTATATTGCCCCCTAATGGCCAGAATGCGTGAACCAGAACAATCAGCGCCATGCTCACTGACTTTATGTCGCCTAAACAGTTATGTTCACATATATTTCATTGATGTATAAGCATAAAACACATGATATAATATAAGATCATTTTACGATGCTGGCCCACCTTTCGACGATTTCACAAGCATCCTTCACGGTGTACTTGGTCTTGTCTGGATCCAACTGGCTCTGGAACCATAATAGCTTCTCACCTGTGGATGGGAAATGTCTCTTAAAAATTTTAACACGGATTCAAATAAATCAGAGCAAACATACCAATAGTGTTCAGACGTGCAGCTTTTTCAACTTTTTGTCTGCAGAAATAAAACCGAACAGTTGGTTGTTGTATCAATCCCGACTCTATTGCAAAAACGTCATGAAACTATTTGAAAAAAAAAAATGCGTGCGAGACAATTTCATATCAATCCGATGAAAAGTCGGAAAGCGACCGTTCTTTCTTCTTGAGTCGGATTTCCTCCCGGGCCATGTAGGCTGCTTTGCGACTGTACGGATGTACAACTTTCTCCGGGGCTTTCCCCTTCTTCTGCGCCTTCGGCTGAAGAAAAATCAAATACAAAGAAAGATAAAATCACATCATATCAAGGTCAGCTTCGTGTGTATTTGTATTTCATGGTTAAATCGTGATCGACTCGTTTTGATTTACCATTGCCCTGCTGAGGAAACTCGTGGCTCGTTTGTTGACAGCTGGAGCGGAAGCGGAAATGACTGCGTTCAATTGGGAAAAGGGTGCGGGTGAAACAAAAGTAGGAACCTAAATTCCGGTACCTGTAGACTACTTTCGACATGTCCGTTTGAAAAAAAATACTGTACGAAATTTTAAAATATGTGCAGCTTGTTTTTTTTTTTTTTTTTTTTAAGAGAAAACGTAATACAAATCACAATAGAAACATTTAAAGTTATGTTTTATAAACGCACGGGTAATTAATGGTATATTTTCTTCTTTTAATATTTAATATGATACTACCTTAAATAGTTTGTCTTGATTTATGTATACACAATGAAAACCACATTTTTAAGAAGGCATAACTATAATTTAATGAAAATAGTGAGTGCTGGTGTTGGACACAGGAAGCACTCACCCATTTACAAAATTTATACCGTGTAGTGTAACTTTTACATAATTAGTAACATTTGTATGAAAGGTATTCACTAAAATCACTAAATTTAATCACTAAAATAATTACAATAGATTCATTTAAAAAGTGTGTAATTGTGTGTCGATACAAAATGGATACCAAATATCAAACTGCACACAATTCAACCAATTATGAACTGTTGCGGTAATTACATTTCTAATCTTCTTAAATCTAGACATTAAAAAAAAAGATACAGATTACATTCGTCATTGCGTTGATGTTTTTTTTTTTTGGTTTTTTTTTTGTTTTTTTTTCTGAAGAAACCTTTGTCATTGTTGCTAAATCCTCCTGGTAGTCATAAGTCTTCTGAGAATTATGATTCATTATTTTCCTCCCATGAAATGTCTGAGCCTGTCATGATTGTATCACAGCCACCATAAACAGCTGTGACTAGACAGATATTATTCAAGTCTTTTGTTTTCCAGTTCAAATAGAAAAAGAAAGCTGACCTACTCGCTCGCTATTAAATATATAAAACTAGGCCTTTTTTTTCCACCAACCAAATGGTGCAACAATTTCACAGTCATCCCCTCTCCTTTTTTTCCTCAATACATTCAAAATTGTTTTCTTATGGAAATCATAAATAGTCGCTAACGATTTGAGCCTGGTGAATTTTGCCTAGCAACAAGCATCCAGTCTTATTTCATTGGCTTATGGGGCACATTTAACTGAGCCCTGTGAATTCCGCATAGCAACATGCAGCCAATCTCTTTTCATTGGGCCATGGGGCACATTTAACTGTGCCCCGTGAATTCCGCCCAGCAACAAGAGCTCAGGTATATTTCTCACACTAAACCTTTAACGCGCAGGAACAGGAAAATCCTGGGCGTAATGAAGCTCCCTGTGGCGACCACGTTGACAGTCCCGCTCCTGCATACCTGACAGCCTGCAGCAGGAATGCAAACGCGCGGCGGCAAACCTGCGCCGACAAGCACGAAAAAAAAAAAAAGTTGAGTCACACCCGAGTGACTGGTCTTGGTGGGTGTGTCCTACTTCTTTCTTCTTCTTCTTCCTCTCCCATCAACGTAAGTCAGGAAGTTGCGATGCTGTGACACACACAACACCACACAACATGATGGCAACATGTCCGCCCCTCGGCCTTCTTCTACCAGCGTGAGAGGCCGCCGCAGGAATATGCCGCTGTTCCTGCTCCTGTTGTGGCTCCTCACAGGCACCTGGACCGGAACAGGTAAGGAATTTGGACATGTTTTTTTTTTTTTTTTTTCTGCCTCCCGTGTCAGCAAATGGAGTCAATTCCAGTCTGACGCAGACTCCCTGTAGACTCTTTGAGTTGATTTGTCCCTGATCCTGCTGAGTCTACGAAAATCAGAGCAGGATCACCCTGGAATCATCTCCTTGGGCTGTAGCATTTTGACAAAATTCAGCCTCGGTGGAATAAAGTGTTCATCGTGGTAACAAAAACTCCACTTGCGCTTATGCAACATTTTTGATTTTTGTGGCAAGTGCTCAGCAGGAAGTGGTAAGTTCCTGTGTGTTCTGACTCAAAACACTGCGATACTGCGAGGTATGGATTCCATACCATCAGTATCACCAATACCACAGGTGGAAAAAGTACTCACACTATATCCTCAAGTCATGGTACAGTACACTTTTTTTTGTTGGGATGGATGAGTACCAATACCAGCCATCGGTATTGGTGCCAACACGGAAATTTTTTAAGGATGGGCGAGTGTCGATATTGGGCTGATACCTGGCTTCATTCCAAGGTATCGATACACGTCAACCGCTGTATTTTTTTTCCAATCACAAGCAAGAAATCACGTTCAAAATTGCCATTGATTTCACTATATTTTAAAGAAAACGCTACAAAGGACGAGTGGTATCAGTACTTTGTATCGATGAATCATCAAAACTTGCATAAACGTACTGGTAAACTTCAAAGGATATTGTGTATGAATGAATTTTTACTCTAGTTATTTAGAAAATGTAGAGTTGGGTACCAGTAATAGGTATCAGTATCCGTGCCGATACCAGCCGTATTTTATAGCATCGGTACCGCTGATGGCAGAAGTCAAAATTTTACAATCAGGAACTAGCGAACAGAAACGAGAAATTATTATTTATGTATTCATTTTTCAAGAAAACCGCTGGTTTGGATTTTGCATGTTCTCCCCGAGCCCGTGTGAGCTCCTTCTGTGCACTCAGCCTTTCTCCCACGCTCCAAAAACATGCATAGCGGGTGTATTGGACATACTAAATTGTGATTGGGTGCGTGGATGATTGTTTATCCCTCTGTGTCCTGTGATTGGCTGGCAACCAGTTCAGGGTGTCCTTTGCTGATAATTGATGAGTTCAACCAAAATCTATTTTCGAGGGAAGTTCAGAATTATTTTTCTGATTTCTGTCGCGTGTGTGATCAGATTTATTTATTTCTTTATTTATTTTTTGCTGCTGTGGTAGTGTCAAGCCAAGATGACGCTGCCGAAGAAATAAGCGAAACGGTGGAACAGGAAGTGACGGAAGACCAAGAACAAGTGGTGGAGGACACGCAAACCTCAGGTCAAATTTGATTGGATATGTTTTGTTTTGTTTTGATCAATCGTAGAAATGCTCTCACAAGAAATGCAGTTCGGGAAACAAAATTGATTTCACGTTTCAAGTTTGTTTTTGTGCGTAGAACCTACATCATCCATCCCCGAGGCCTCCCCGACCTCGGAGCCCTCGCCCACCCAAGGGGAAGGTGCAGATTCAGGTAGGAACAATCATCCGTCTCGTTTTTTCCCGCCCCGGTAAGTTCTTTACGGTTGGTCATTTGAAAAAATCGTTTTCAGAATTGGCACCAGAAGATAAAACAGAAGATCTTGGATCAGGAGTGGACACTCCAGGTACAACTGGGAATTTCTATTCTTCTTCTTCTATTTCTTCCCCTTCTCCTCTTTCTTCTTCTCTTGCTCTTATTACATTTCTTCTTGTTCTATTTCTTCTTTTTCTCTTCCTCCTCTTCTTGTTTTTGTTCTATCTTCTTGTTCTACTTCTTCTCATCTTTTGCTCTTCCTCTTCTCCTATTTCTTCCTCATCTCTTCTTCTGGTTGTATTTCTTCTCCTTCCTCTCTTCTATTTTATCTTCTCCTCTCCTTTTTCTAGTTCCTCTATTTTTCTCCTTCCCCTCTTCTTCTTCTTCTACCTATTTCTTCCTCTTCATTTGCACTCCGCATTCTTCCTGTTCTATTTTTCTTCTATTTCTTAATCTTTTCTTTGCCTCCTCTTTTTGTTCTTGTTCTGTGTTCTTGTTCTATTTCTTCTTTTTCTCTTCCTCCTCTTGTTTTTGTTCTATCTTCTTGTTCTATTTCTTCTCATCTTTTGCTCTTCCTCTTCTACTATTTCTTCCTCATCTCTTCTTCTGGTTGTATTTCTTCTTCTCCTTCCTCTCTTCTTTTTTGTCTTCTCCTCTCCTTGTTCCAGTTCTTCTCTATTTTTCTCCTTCCCCTCTTCTTCTTCCACCTATTTCTTCCTCTTCATTTGCACTTCGCGATCTTCCTGTTCTATTTTTCTTCTATTTCTTAATCTTTTCTTTGCCGCTTCTTTTTGTTCTTCTTCTACTTTTCTTGTTCTATTTCTTCTTTTTCTCCTTTCCCGTTAAAACACCTTTCAAGGGTCCAAAAACATACAGTATTCGTATTTACCGTGTATTTTTTATTATTCTATAAAATGTGTGAATGTATTATCATATACTTGCGTGTATTATTTTCTAAATTAGTTACATTTTCACTATTACTGCTTATAGCATAATATACTTTGGCACTACAGTATTTTATTCTAACTAGCCATCACTATTTTATGATTGTATATGCATCATTTTGTTTTATGCTCAAAACCAAAAATTAGACAAGAGCACAAAGAGTTGCGTCTGCGCTAGTAATGCTTCTAGCATTGTCAGAAGGGAGCACGGAGGACAGCGCCTCGTTGGACTCCACGTCCAGCCCCCAGAGCGGCGAGGGTCTCAGCGTCACCGTCATCCTCATCCCGGTGGCCCTGGCCGTCTTCATCATTGCCGTCATCATGTTTGCGCTCTTCCTCAGGCGCAGGTTCAAAATGGAGGCTGCCGTTCGAGGTGCGCCGTGAAAAGTGCATTCGCCTCCTTGTTACAACTGCGCGCGCTTCTTTAAGTCCTAAAACACTAAATCATGTTTGTTTGTTTGTTTTTGAAAGAGTCTAGAAAAGAAGATCTTTATCTAGATGGCTCCAGCACAGAGAAAGTGCCAATGTACGTACTTCACATTCATCTTGTGAAAAATAAAAAAATAAACAACATTCCAAGCTATTTGTTGATTCATGACCATTGTCTTTTATAAAGCATGCTAATTTGCAATCTTTGTTTTTAGGCCCATGTTTGAAGAAGACGTCCCTTCAGTTTTGGAGCTTGAGATGGAGGAACTGGATCAGTGGATGATCAAAGACGGTACCTTAATACACTTGCAACTTTACGGGCGCATACTCGGAAAAAAGAAACATTTTAATTGCTGGTATGTCCAAGAAATATGAAAGAAGACTCTCATATTTTGACAAGAGGATGAAAACACAGCTCTCGGTATTTATGTACATTCGTCGTTGGTATGTGCCAGATGTTCCCATTGTGCGACTAATTGATTAGGACACACTAAAACACACGCGCATACCATGTGGTTGCGACACTCAGAGCCTGCGTGGTGCAACATGGCCGAGCTCCTCGGTCCTCAGCTGAGAAGGCCGAGGTCCGCTTACTCAACCCGGCTGAGGCTCCTTTCCTCTATTACTTGCTACGTAAACCCACAGCACACTCAATGGAGAGCCGACATGGATGCAAAATAGTTGACACGACCACTGCTCGAAAAAACAAAAACAAAAAAAAACGAACAGTCACGGACCGAAAAAGGTCAAAGGTCAACTGCGAATATGGCAAAACACAACGTTGTTGGCAGTTCTTTCCATCAGCTGCGGCAATGATGAAAACAAGCCAGCAGGTGGAAGCAAATGTACACACAGACCATCGTTGTGTGTGCGAGTGTGTGTGTGCGAGTGTGTGTGTTTTAAATGTATTCATCTACCTATTAAAGGGATAGTGTGTAAGATTTGGAGAGTTTTTCCAAATCAGGAGATGCTGCAGGTGCTGCATTTCCCATTGTCCATAACTATAACAAACATGGCCGCCTCCGGAGATTTGCCACCCCCCGTGTAAAATAATTTCATGATAACCAGACCTATGATTATATTTAAAACATGCAGTTGGTCATTAAGAACACATTCACTTGCAAGTTTTTGAAATTTACAATCATTTAATATATTCCTTTTTCATGAAAACCGGTCTAAATCTTACACATTGTATATCTAAGTAAATATATATATATATATATATATATATATATATATATATATATATATATATATATATATAGACAGTCTGAAGGTGTTTCTAAATTTTTGTCCGGTGGCGAACATGTCATATTTTAGTGGGAAGTGAGACTTTCCTGTATCACAAAGGTCCATTTCCTGTTCTATTGTCATCATGACATATTGCCTCTCCCTTTGATTGTTTGGCTTCAGGTTAACAGCGTGGAAAAGCAAGCACAGCACACCCTCAAGTGGCGTTACATTTCCTGAACCATCTTTTTTTCTTTTCTTTTTTTTTCTGCTCTCTGGAAATGCATTCAATGCGAAATCTCATCCTGTGAATATTCAACGGACATGCAGCATTCATAAGGTCGAAAATCCACCAATCGATGGAAACCGGATTCCCGAGAAAACAAATGTAAAAACATTGTCTTTGGGATGTGAGGAGTTAATACTTCCTCAAATGAAAAACAATTTTAAAAAACACACTTTCTTTCATATTAAAGGAATATAGTGCTCTTCACAATTCACAATTTCTTGCACAAAAAGTTCACCTCAAATGCCAGGTTTTTGTAATATAAACAAAAAAGTTGACCGAGATAAATCATAACTAATGTGACGGATAAACTCTCCACTGTAGCTTGGTTGAAAATTAAAAAAACAACAACAACAGAAGTAATGTGGTTTCAGAAGTGTGCACACCCTCTCCTCACTCAGGATGCGGTTGTTTAGATTCAGCCCATCATTTTAACCAGGGGTGTGTAGACTTTTAAATCCGCGTATGACGATACACTTGCAAAACACTTCAAAACTGGGAGTAATATATATATATATAATGTTGCAAAGCCATTTTCTCTCCATTCCTGCTTGCATTTTGTGTTGGTGGCACTGATCTCAATGTGAATGCAGTTAGTATTTTGTTCTATTGTTGTAAAAATACAAATGCAAACAGATTAAAATGTTACTTTGAGTACTTTTTGTAAATATGCAAATGGCTTGTTGTGTGAATATTTACAATATGTAATGTTCAACTAAAGAAATTGTATTAAATTGTTATTGCTGTTAAATAATGACTTGTCGTTTGGGAGTCTTGTGGAAGGTTCCGACTTAATACTGACCCTATATACATATATGTATATATTAGAGGTAGGTCCTGATTGCTAGCAGTAAGTCAGATTTGTATATATATATATATATATAAATATATATATATATATATACACACACAAAATCTATCTTCAAAATTGTGTGTTGAATGTAAGGGTTTCCTGGAAGAATTTGGGGCTTTATGAGAGATTATTAAAATATTTACAATATATTTCAATGGGTGTCAATTATATGCAGATTTGGCAGGCCAATTCAGTCCCTTTTCAACAAGATGAGTCTACTGTACTATACGGTATGTCTTAAATTATTATTCAGGATGTCCAAGTTACTTTAAGTTCTTATTGCAACTTTCTCCCTTGTACTTTACTCTCAATTTGATTCCGGGTGTTAAAAATCTCTTCTCCAATTGTGACTATTTTTGAATAGTTCATTTCAGGCCAATACATTTTTTTTCTTTGTATTTTTTTTTCATCATTAATCTTGACTTTTTGGTGCGGCCCTTCGTAGAATCGGGATTATAAAATGGTTGTTGTTTAGTAGATTATTTTTGATTTAATCAGATGGCAAAGGCAACCCCACTTGGCCACCGGATGCTAATCAGCTATTGGTCGGGTACAAATCTCAGACAAGAAATATTAGCTTCACGCTTCAGGCGGGGTTCTGCTTTCATAATTAGGAACATTTGATTCTATTTGAATCCCGTCTAAAGGTTTCCATGACAACATTTACAGAACTTGCAAATGTCCACGCCAAACATATTTCGGGATGAAAGTTGTTCTCTTACTAATTGATTTGACGTGATCTGATGACAAATGATTTGACAGGATGCAGACCAGCTGAATGTGAGCTTTTGTGAAGCACTTTTGTCTCTCATCCGGCTCAGGAACTGCACCACTTTGCTTCTCTGTTATTTTTATTTTATAGAGCTGTTTTCGAATAAATAATTAGCAGCAACCTTTTTGGGGGAAATCGTCCCTTTTTGCAAGTTCTGTTTTCTTAACCAGTATAGCTGAAAAGTAACAAATATACTTGTTTTCAAATTGAATATGTTGCTGAATAAAAAGGATGCGTATGTTTGTCTTAAATGTTTTTTTTTCCTCAAACATTTGCATTGGGGATCCTTTGCTTTCTAAAAGTTTGAGAACCCCTGAATTAGCATAGTAGGCCCATGGGCCTTCTAAAAACTTGTACGACAGTTAAGAATGTTAAAGGCGTCTTAAAACACTACCCGTGCATTCAATAACACCTTTATTATTATTTTTGTTATAAACGCTCATATTTTTCACTTTATTTACAAACATAACAAATGGAAAAACCCCAGACAAGATGGATTCAATTTTAATGGACAAACAATGACAATGATTTACACTTCCTGGGATAATTTGGTCAGAAAAGCGGACTTTTTTTGTGTGTTTGTACTCGTGTGCGTTTCAGAATTCCTTTTGACAGAACGCCAGTGTGGATTGCACACTGCTCAGGATCACATGCTTGGCCCTCGGCGATATCTCTCAGTTCCAGATACTCCCTGGAGGATTCTGACAAGGCATGGAAATGACCAAGCAGGGGCAGCACCATGCACTGTCTGTATGACGTGAATGGAGATGCTCAACTCAGCCAATAGCCACCATACGCCAAGACAAAATTCATCATCTAATAAAAAATGCATAGGAAATGGCGTTTATTTCATTTGTGAAATTAAAAAAAAAGAACTCCATTGGGTAAATAGTGTACAGAAAAACGTCACTAAGAATAAACAACTTGAAATAATCGTTTTAGATTTTTAGTTTCAAAATTTAAAGAATGGTGAAACAAAGGCAATTTATTAATGGTTAAAAAAAGAACATTTTAAAAAGAAAAAAAACACTTCGTTTCCGTTTATTCTGAATGTAAATTAAATTATTGTAATACTTAAAAAACTGATATTTTAAAAGTAATTTGTTTCAGTGTTTATTCGTACTCAAATATTGAATTTTCAAGGAAAAAAATCCATGAAACGCTGAGGTCATTTCCGTGCGCCTGTTTGAGATGAAAAACTCTGACGTCACATTTACGCGACGGCCATTTGTCAAGCAAAAGAATCCGAAAGCTAGCAGTAGCGCTGAGCGGCACTCCAAGCCAAATTGCTCCCGTTTGATAAGCCGTTTGCTCCCGTTAAGACGCGGCCCCCTTCCGTCACAAACACAGGCCGTGACGGACTTGAAGCAGCCGCGCGAGCGCCATATACGCCCCGACTGCTTTGAGCCGAGCGGTTCACGCTAGCGGCGTTTTTTTCACCAGGACCCCCGCGCGGACCGATGCTAAGTTAGCCGGTGCCGCTAACGTGGTCGCCCGCGGTACCCGTTCGCTACACGCTGGGAAAGAGAAGACCCTAAAGGGAGAGCATCGTTCACTCGGAGGCTCCACACCGGCGCTTGCTGCCCGGAGCACATGAGGAGACCCCGCGCAGTATACGCCGCCGCAAGGAGCTACCGTAGAGGCCCGTCGTCCCCGGCCGTCCTCGCGCTTGTGAGGTGAACACACTCGGGCATTTTCCACTCACCCAACCCGGGGAGCGAGGCACCACATCGCGGGCCTAGCATCTTAGCTTTAGCTTGTTAGCCACATGCTAATTCGGCGTGCTTGTTTCACCCTAAAGAAGTTATTTACTTTTCTTTCCCCTAAGCTCAACCACCCGTATGACTTCCTGCGCGTTAATACGATTAGGGTTCTTTTTAAAAAGATGCTGCTAAGTCAAGAAGAAAAGAAGCCGAGTTAACTCTTGTTTAACTCGTTAACTAACTTTGCTCAGAGTTCTATTGCAGCTAAACTTTGTTCATTGTTGTGGTTTGAATACAGCATTTTGCACATTGAGCTCATCAAGCTTTTATATTTTTTCGGTGTCTGATGTCTGGGTAATCAACGTGCTCGCTGAAACATTACGACAGGAGCAACAAGGAAGCTTTGAAGTCACACAATCTAGTCAAATAAACTCATGGCCAACACCACTTGTAAACAGCATGATGCAAAGTTCTGGTGAAGGCGAGGCAGGGTGATCAACTTTTAAAATGGATGCAATCGGCAACAGTCAAAGGTTATTTTTATATCTTCCAAAATGTCCCTCGAATTCTTCTTTAGCTTGAACAACCTCCCGGCTTCCTGCTTGGACAGTTTATTACGTTGATTCAATTGTGGTCATGAGCTGTTGTGTCTTTGCGTTTTCCCATTAAAAGACATTACAGAACACACAGACATCTGAACTTATTCTGTTTATTTCATTTAAATCCACGAGAGAACAATCATTTTGTTTGCCCATCTTCCTGTCACGATCGATAACATTGTGCAAGATTGCGCACAGAAAGAAACATTGGCTAAATAAGTCGACTCTTGTTGAGCAAAGATGCAGTCTCCATCTGTGAAAACGCATTAATCAGATGGTTATCATATTTTCTCATCACGTGCCTTTGTAATCAACAAACGACCGACTCCACGAGTCCTTCCCATAGAACCGGTGCCACACGCTTCTTGTCATGCACGTGTCAAAAGAAGTTAAGCATTGTTTATTAACTGACAATAGGCATAATTGTCATTGCTTTGAAATGTGCCACAAGAATTCACTTCCTGTTTATATTCTTTTGCTGGAACTGCTTTTAACACTTGTATCTCAAATCATATTTCCCCATCGACCTCAGGGGACAGTCATTTTGCCACTTACTGAAAATGACATCACATTTGCCCAAGACTCAGGTAATGGCCAATCAGTTTGTGAATGTCACATGACCTAACTAGCCGAATTGGTCTTTACTTGTGCCCTGAGGAGCTGTGATGTCATTTTCGGTCTGCAGCAAGTGGCAAAAACACTATGAATCAGAGTGTCATATTTCATCTTGTGGGGACCCAAAAAGTATTTCACAGTGATGTGCGAACTGAATACCAATACTAGATATTTGGGACACTGTAAATAACAATGGCAAGTGTGAAAGTATAGTACTTATTCTATGTTATATCTATTTATTCTTTGTTCATATTTAGTTAATATGCACCAATTGGAGCAGCACTCCCATTTTTTTGTCCACCTGCTGTCCAATGATAATAAAGACATAATATAGTATTCTATGCTATTCTACCTATTATCCAGCTGGTACTTTGCTTTATTTTAAGGTATTGATACACTGCTGGAGCAGTTTTACAGTCATAAACTAAAGATTACAAATTAGAATAATAAAAAAGACCCTTAATAGCATGAGATTTTAAGCCTGAATGCCTTAAATACAGATGCTGTATACAGGTCTTTCTTAAAAAAAAAAAATCTTTTATTTGTGGGAAATTTTGTATAGAAAAATAGTAATGACTACTAAAGAGTTGCACTTGTACTGGTTAGTAGTATTTCATTCAAATATTTGATTATCATGTATATTATATCGAGTATTATTCAAGAGCTGTAGTCTCACGACTCCTCAGTCATTTTGTTTTGATATATAAAATGTATAAAAAATATATAAAATGTATAAAAAATATACAAAATGACAAAGTTGCTCCTCTTGAAGTCATCGATTAGCCAAAATGTTCCTCAAAGGAAAAAAAAAAAGGTAGTTCCAGCTTTGTGCAACGTCTCAAACCGATGAATCGATTAGTAAGTAATACTCGTTTAGTTGACCTCTATATTTGTTTTAATAGAACAATGCGGTGCGCTACACTCACTGAGTCGTGATGGCTTTTGGAACTTCTTAATCACCTTATCATCGGAGCAGACTTTCCAAATAGCCCCCGACTCTTTGAAACAAACCCTCGGACCTCCTGCCTGGTGTAAATAAATAAAAGCAAAAGAGCGTAACTGGTGAGAGTCTCCCAGGTGGCGACGCATTCCCCAAGCATAAGAATCTTCAGTAGTCGGAATCCCTTATCGCCTCCGTGTTTGTTTTAAGATTAAACGCTTGTTTTGAGGGAGCGCTCCGATAAGAGAGCGGGCCGCAAATAACATCGCGTCATGGATGTCAGTAGGAAGGGCAGACGTTTGATGCGGCAAAATGAAGAACTGAGTTCCAACGTGGTGTGTGGGCAGGAGGAAATTAAAGGGCTTTGCTTTCGTTTCCTGCGAGAGAGAAACACGTGCGCGCACAACAGCATGCCTCTGATTCGTCGTTCTGAAGCCTGATTTTATGCTATCATTTCCTGACAAACTCGTCACATCTCTTTCTTTACCGCTGAAATTTGGTGTGTCCTCCAATCACTAATGTTACCCTTATACACAGCTAACTACTTGTATTCCTGGTGGAATCTCAAGTGGCTTCGGGCCTGTAAGAGAAAGCTTAGAAAGTGGCATATCGTGTTTTTGTGTCAACAATAAGGCACCAAAGTACGGCTGTCCTCATCTGTGTCCAAATTTCAGTCCAGTGTTGTCTTTATTTTATTTATTTTGATCCTGTGCTCGGTGAAGCTTTGCTGAAGTTTGGTGAAGTGCATCACGTACTGTCTGGACAGTTTTGCACAATTTGGTCCATAGTACACAAATCTATTAAAAAAAAAAAAAAGGAAACAAGATAACACGCAAACTTACTTTGAATAATTTAGGGCCTCAAGTTAATTATTTTGTTGATGAATTCGATTTTAAATAGTTTATTTTTCCATTCCTTCATTAAAAAAACAACACTTTCAAATTTACGTGAAAAAAAAAACAAAAAAAAATTCTCACTTTTTCGTCATCTTGATTCGATCCAAGTCTTTAGCAGCTAGGACCGAATAACGAACACTGAAGTACTCCGATCTTCGTCCCGGATTTGACCAAATGTTATTGTTTTTGTCGTTTTCTTTCTTCATCTCAGGAAATCTTGACTTAAAAAAAAAAACAACCCTCTTTTTTCCCCGTTTACATCAAAGCACACCTTTTAACCACTTACATCATCATTTTGTAGTCCAATTTTTGGCACATTTTAGAACCGGAATCAATTTCCTTTCCTCTTGAGTCTTGCAGAGCTTAGCAAGCATCGTGTCGTTCTGCCTTAACAAAAGATGTTCCTTTCCATCCCAATGACATCAAAGTACACTAGTCCGCATCACACAATCCATAGAAATGATCATAAGCATCCAATATAACCTTGGATGGAATTTGATGCTAAACCTGCAGTGCAGTTCCTCCTGATGTAGATTGAAGATGTGCTCAGTTGGAAATGTATGCAGATCAGCTCTGACCCACATTCCTTCTCACTCTCAGAATGAATTATTTACTGTTTATCAAACTTAAGTTAAGACGCATTTTGTGGCTCCCACATATTGACACCAGTTTAAGTACTACTCGTGGAACTTTTTATCTGTTCAAACGTTGCTCCAAGGTTGAAAGCATCCAGTTGTCCAACATATTTGAGGGTCATTCTGTGTCATTTCAAGGAATGCCAGGGATGTCGCTCTAGTAAAACCCAGTATTGGAGGTACTTAAACTTCTTGTTTAAATAATGAGTTTTAGATAATTACTCAACAATATGAAACAAAAAAAAAATAAAGATACTTGCTAGCATCAGCTTGCCCCAAAAACTGCATGTTTTAGCACCGCAAAATCCCCCAGACCGACCCTTAAGTGTTCTGCGTGGGGCTAATGCGAGAACTTTGATGCTGCCCTTAATCTGGGTGTTACAATACATCTGGAATTCCACAACTCAATGCATAGTTTGCGCCGCCCGTGTCTGGATGACCGATTGAGTTCATCTCAGCGCTTGAAGCACTTTTGGAATGTGCGTAGGCCGTCTTTGGATTCCAACCTGGATCGGAAGGCTTTCCCGGTGGCGGCGCAGACAGCTGGGAGATCAGTTAAAGTGCCTTTAAGTCTATTAAGAGGGGGATTATCCCTTTGTACGGTCAAAGTGAACTAAGAGGTGCAGGAAAACAAGTCTATCACTTTCATCACATTTCCCGAGTGAGTTTCTTTTCCCGTTTGTGTTGAAACGGTAACAAATGGACTCCGTATCGAAGAATTTCACGACAACCGTTTGGCTTCCAAGATCCCATTCACACCCGACTCTGGCTTTGCTGAGAATGAAAACGTCAATGTTTTTTTTTACCCCCCTCTCCACCTGCCGTCCAGACAGGCAGCATTGAAATTTCAAGGTCAGGAAATTACCGTGCTGCGTTTCTGTCAGGCCGTTTCACCATTTGGCTTATGGGCGTTTCCATGGCAGCAGCATGTTGCAGGGCGCTCAGGTCCGCCGCCGCGCTTCTCTCCCCTCGGGGGTGAAACACCAGTCTCCACCCCACGCTCTCCTGTAGCACCTCTTCAAGGCAGCATCTGTGATGCAAGACCACCTTGCCAGCAGGTTGTCTGTACGGTTACAGACTCCAAACGTCTACAATCTGCCCATTTCTGCATTCACAGCGACATTGTGAATCCCTGTTATCGCGAATCGGAAATGTTCATAACTAAACCCGTAATAGTTGAAAACCGCGAAATAAAGGGGCTGTCGTATTTGACACTGCTTATGATTGGGTCTGCTGGGTGACTTTGGGTTAGAGATGGTGTACACCCTTGATTGCTACTCACTCAGCCGCAAGAAATGCTAGTATTTTTTTTACCTTAACTTTTGGAGAGGTGCTCCAGTCTTATTACATGCTGAGATGGTTTATTTTTCAAATTGTTTAGCTGCATTTCCTAGGTGAATGATGATTTGGGTGAGGCAATGACGGCACCCTATATAGTGCAGAACCAATGGCCAGTTTGACATTCGTCGCCTCGATTAAGCAGCGTTGTAAGTAGGTGAGCAGCTTCTATTTGCGGAAGCAGAGCACGTAGTGTGGGAAAAGAAGAAAACGTACGTAAAGACATTCATACGATTTCACTCTTGGAGGCAACGCTTCAGTCATGATATACTTAATACACAATTGTACTGTGCATCCATCAAAACTCATTGTAGGAATGTCTTTGCACACAGGTGACTTTTCCAGTTTTTGCAAAGGTCATAGATTTTGAGATTATTTGAAACAAAGTTGAAATAGTTGAGATTTCCCATTGACCCAAACGCCCTTTCCCCCGTTTGTCCCACAGTTATCAAGTGTCGCAGCACAGCTGGATTGACTGTACGCACATCTGTTCCTTTCCCAGACCCCCACGTCCAAATAAGCCTGCGCTTGGCACACAAAACAACCTTTTGAGGGTGTTTTTTTTTTTCACCCTTTTGTTGACCTTATACAATGTATAGGATTGCCACATATATATATTTATATATACATACATGTGTGTGTTTGTATTGTAGACCTTAAGCTTCTCTTTCTTATTTTAGGTGGCACCACGGCACCGTGACCCTCTGATGACCTCGGATACAGCGACGGTGGCACTGACGGAACTTTCGTGCACAAGAGGCGTTCACACGCCCGGGCCGGCATCCAGAGCCGAAACCAGCGCTCGCGGCCAGAGCAAATACCAGCAGAGAGAACTGTAAGTAAACACTGCAACTACTACTAATCTTCTTTTTTTTAACAGCTCAACTAGGGCTGAACAATTAATCGAATTTTAATCGCGATCACGATATTGGCCGCCACGATTACTTAAGATGATCCCCGACGATATTAACATTTAAGCTGGTTGTCAAATCAAGCACTTTCAGTCATCCTACCACCAGGGGGCAAATGCAAGGTTAAGACTTCATTAAGCTTAAGAAATAGCAAGCGTGCAAATCCTGCAGCTTCGGCTAGAAGCGTAGTAGAATTAGCAGCAGCCTTAAATGAAAGCCGTCCGAATGATCTTAGCGACGCGATATTTGATATGCCCATGCTGAGGAAAAATCCAATACTTTCATTAACCTACAAGTCTTATTAATATTAGAACATTCTTAATTGCCATGTGCAGTCAACCACTGTAAATTAAAATCAAATTTAACCAGAAACTGATAGGAACCCAATTGGTGTGTTTGTTTGTTTTTTTAACCACTGGTAATATTAAGGGGTTAAAAAGGCATTGATCTGGCCAAGAGTGACGCCTCGTGCACTATAGCAGGCTTGGTGTTTTGGAGTTTGCAAGCTAGCAAGTGATATTCCTGCTCATTTCGGGATGGTTTGTGCAGAACATCCTGGCTTTTAAATCATGCATCTGTCAGGAGCTTTTGGACTGCAAAATGACATCCAATTTACCAGCGATCTTGTCCTCATCGACTATTGAAATAATCATTAGGGATAGCACTAGTTTGCAGCGCACCCCTCAAAAATGTGCGGCACTGGCTGCCACAGGGTTCTTCTCTCGGTGAGCAAATGAGACTTCAGTGACAAAGTCATCACGCAGTGGGGGATGTTTTTAACAAGTGCTGACTCAGACATCACCTGCAGGAAACCAAATTAACGACGGCACTTTACCACCTTTGGCCGGTAGAGCGCTGCCCACGAGAAGTAAGTCGGTAGCTGATGTGCATTTTTATCACTCGGAATGAGACAAATAGTTTTCAAAAGACAGGCTTTAAACGTCTGCTGGAGTAAAGACGCCGGCACCGATGAGTTGACATGAGATGGCTTTTACGTCCTCGTATTGTCAAGTCTGGTGTCCTGTTCTCTGTGGTGCAGTGACCACTCTGCTGTATGGATCAATACTCTCATGCACTGAGCTGACACAGTGAAAGGCAATATTCATAAATAATGAACCCTCTTTTCCTGTGTTCGCTAGGAAAAGACCATAACGGTAAATAGGATTGTTGTTCCCCCTAATCCCCAGATGAAGCTCAAACTGGACTCTTTGGGCTTCATCTTTAAGCTGCGCTGTTATCATCAAAGCAAACAGGAGGCTGCTTCTGAGCAGCTTTAAGTGTGTGTGAGGGTGTGTGTACTATGTGCAGCTGACGGTGACATCATGCACTGACTCTGCTGTATGAACTCAAAAAGACACTTCCGTTTCGAGATAAACAGTTTTGATGAATGATCTGTGCACTGTTGCATTTTAATAAGCCGTTCTGTTTTTCAGGTCCTACTCATTTTTTTTCCTTTACAAACACAAGCAATAAATCTGTATAACGATACGCTATCCGATCTATTACACCTTAATGTTTAGGTTCTAAAGGTTAGACCCGTGGTAAAGTAAAGCCAAATGAACCATGAATTCATGAGACTTAATTGATCTATTCCAGCAGCATCAAATCAAATTAATTTTTTATGAATCCTTTAAAAAGGCAGCAATTTAAAAGTTAGCTAGATTGTGAAATTGACGCTTTGCACTAGTAGCAGTATTCTGTAGAAATGTTTTACGAGACGTTTGCAATAGTTATTAGGTATATTATGCCATTTGAGCGAGATATACACAAGCTATGAATAACTGTTTAATTTAGCGAAAGCTGTAGATGTAAATTTAACCTTAAAACTCATTTTAAACGAGTGTACATTGTTGTTGTCCTGCACAGGATTTTTTTCAATAATTCAAATATTTAAATAAATGTTTGTTTGGTTTATTAGTAAAATTAGTTTAGGTATTATTAGTAATTAAAAATGCTCATAATTTGGTGGCTTAATTAGTTTTTTTGTGTCATTAAACATTGGTATGCCCCTAAGCATTGAACCGATTGACTGTAGACACTATAAGAAAAAAAAAAAAAAAGAAATAAGCCCACTGATCGTCTGAACTGAACCCCCACCCCTTTGAAAAAGGGTTTAGTTCCACTTTAATTAGACTTTTTGTTACAGTTGACTTTGTTGCATATCAGAGTGGAAAGGAAAAAAAAAAGCCTTTCTGCTAATCACGTTAGTGCTTCTGAGTTTTCATTGTTTTGAAACTAGGGCCCATCAGTATTTGGGTCAAACAGCTTTTCAGTTTATTTTAGAAGACTGCTCTTGCCAGATGTACATTTAATCAACTTTGCTTTGTGTCTGTTTGAATGCCATTTATTTGTTTATTTTCACCCTGCACACACACACAGACAATTTTTCCACTCTATTATTCGTCTTTATTTTTGCTTCGCTGTGCGGTTGCATCAGTTTGCGTAGCGCCTTATCGAAAAGCATCGTCTCGTTCTCGTGGGTTGTTCCATTACTTGCCGCCCCTTTCTCCTGACACAATGGTGGCAATTGGGGGGGACAGGGAATCAATCAATGTAATGCCTGAGCTATTAATATCACACCGCTTCTGCGCTTCCTCGTCGGGAGAGGGAGTCATCCTATCTCCCCTCGCGCTCCACCACACCAACCTTCAGTTGTATCCGCTTACTTTCAGATTCTTGTCACCGGCTCGTGTCGCAAAGGTTGAGGGACGCAGTAGTAATACTTGTATAGTACAGGCAAGTAAACTTTGTTTCTAGACCACTTTTAATAGCAAGTCTTAGCAACTCCAAGAAGAAAAGTTCAATCTGCCAATGGGTGTTTGTGGCCAATTTGCTTTCATCGCCCATCCTTCGCTCACTATTGTCCACTGTTGTTGTTATACAACAACTCGTCATGATCGGAGCTTAGTTGTGTCGTTGACGTATTACTTTGTCAGATTTCTCTTTTTACACAAATAAAAAGCACAACATACAGTTTTGAGCTAATCTTTTGAAAGTCGATTTTCCTATTAATTATTCCATCCAATTGTCAAGTAATTGACGCAGCCCCCCTAAGAATATTTGTTTTCAACAAAGGTTGAATTTGTGTGAAAGTGCTTGACTGTAACTATTAGAAGATATCTATCGCAGATAATTATCTTCGATACATAAGAAATTTTAGACACCAACAAAATTGTTAACTGTCAGGAATCAATCACAGCATCTTCTTTCAACCAAGATGAATAAACCCAGGAATGAGATTTAGATGTAGATGAGCTTCTGTGTTCCAAACGCTCAGTTGTCCTCTTATAATTCCTTGTTTCCAAGTCAAAATTTCTCACCATATTTTGTCAGATCTCTATGTGCAATGGCTAACTTAGCCCCCAGTGAAGACATTTATGCAATTTTCGCAGCTGTCATCCTTTTTCATCCAGTCATCTGCAGCATTTTGAACGATTACCATTGTAATCTGGTGTGCCCTGTTGTCGTCAGCTTCCTAACTACTTTACCCCCCCCCACACACACACACACACACACCTTCCCCCACGAGCGTACCGGCGCATGCAAAGTGGCTTTGCATTTCTCGTCTGATTCTGCCAGACCGCCCGCCCGCCCTCCCGATTTAATGGAAGCGTCGGGAGCTCAAATGTCATTCGGAGGAAAGCACTTTTATCGGCAACTTGGTGGAGCTCAGTCTGAGCGTAGCTGCTCGTGGGGGGCGCGCGTATGTGTGTGTTTGTACACAGCGGTGGAGGAGGATAGCATCCTCAGTGCACGCCGACTGGATTCGGGAAAGGATCCAGACATCTTCTTTTGTTGTTGTTGCAACATCAGGTGGAGGTGTTTTGTGGATCTAAGCGGAGTCCATGGGGAAAGAATCACTAGGGGATCGCAGCAAGAAACTCCTTCTAATGTTTGTGTGCGGATAGAAGTGGAAGTCTGTGGCCTGGAGATAAGTCAATTATGACACGGAGTACCCAAAGAGCCAGCGCCATGCGGAATACAATGAAAACAAACCCTCGGAAGTGAGGAGAACCGGAAGAGATTAGGCAAAACGACGAGGGGTGGCCTTTTTTTAAAAATTTTATTTTCTTTGAAGTGCCCACTAATGAGCAGGTGGATGTGTGGCTGTGGCTGCAGCATCATCTCCTCTTTGATGAAGAGGCTGGGCCGCACGGCGTGCTGCTCGGACCTCCTCTCCTGCAGCCACACTTCTGAGCAGCTGCAGCGGCTCGCCACAGGCGACCGGCCCAAATCCAAGGTAACGGTGCCCGTGTCTGCACCTTGACCGCGAGCGGTCGAAAAGTCGCATACTGACTTTTAACCTAGTCAGCATTTTTTTTTTTTTTTTTACTCAAGGTGAGATGCCAATGTTGTCATGATACTGTACCTAATTTCCAAGTTCTAAGTGGAAAATAATTATTTCGCCAATATCAATAGAACATTGTGCACTGACCACATGGATTTGATGAAAAAAAAATCCTTTTAACCCAACATATCACAATTAGGATGACCCTGACAGATAGGTGACTTCAAGACACATTTTCCTCTTATGGTCTTTGCTTCCCTTGTAAGTTTACTTGCTGACTGATAAGCAAGTTGAACATAGAACTGTTTGTTTGTGTTTTGGTCTGGTTTTCATCTTGTAGTTCGCTCCCTCGAGTGAATAAAAATCTTCTCTTTCACTTGTCCTTTCACACTCGCTTACAGACCACAAGACTGCTCTGTTAAGATGTGTGTCTTTGAAGCTTCAAATATACAGAGCCCTCGATGAAAGGACAATTTGTCATTTGACAGACTTTTTAATGATCTTGACTAAATCCTAAAAGTTCCACAACACTGTTCAAAGCGTCTGTATTGGGCCCGTATTATTTCAAGTTATCTCGGCCGATGATAGTTTTAGCTGTAAAAATTAGCCGCCGCGTTTGTGGAATTTTCCAGAAAAAAACATGGGGTGAACAATTCAAATGCTTTTATAATAATCCATACCAATAAAAATCCCTCCAAAAGATTTTTTTTTCCATAAGCAACCTATCATTTTGCCTATTGCATTTTTTCTCACCAATATTATCCTATCTGTGCTAGTCAAGTCGAGTTTTTCTGGGAATGTGTCTGCCTTTGAAACAGGGCTTATTTTTACACATTTTCCTCTTATAATTTTGGCCTGAAAAATTGGTGTATGTTTGCCACTGAAACTTGAGCAGAAGACAAAGCGGAAGAAGGAGAATGTTGAGAAATAATGGTTATACTGGTTTGTTCAAATTTTGCCTCAACTGGTTTTCAAAATGTTTTTTACGTTTTACACAAGTTGAAATGGCATTTCTGAACACATTTTGGCATTTTGTCAGATTATCTTTTTTTTTTTTAATGATTAAATCTTGTCATGTCTTTTCTTGGATAAGTCGCTCTCTTGTATCAGCTTTCTGATCGTCAACAAAAAACATATATAATATTTTTTCTAACTGAAAATGCTATATTGGATTATAGGTCTTTCTTTGTAATTACCTGTCATTTTTTTCTGGGTAAAATTCATTGTTTCAAAAGTATTAGCGTTATTGCTACTCAGTATCTGTATCTGTAACTTCTCAAGAGTTGAGTGCTCGTACTGTTATCAGTTGGAAATAAAAGTATCGAACAGGCCTACAGTTTATTGACATCTGTTGAAAATGGCTGATTCTTTTTGATAATGCATGTTAATGGTTGAACAAACTGTTTTGGGGATCTTACGGCCTGTTAAGAGAAACAGCGCAAACATACATTGAAATCCACAAAAAAGTTAGTTTCACTATCTATCTAAGAATCGCTTCCACAGAAAGGAAATGCAAACAGATTAATTTGGGAGTCTTGAATTGTAAATAAGCATTCATCAGAAGCCAAAGCTGTTAGCTGATGCTAATCCGTGCAGCCTACAAACATAACTGCAGTTTTTATTACATTTCGGCTTTGGTGTGATAGCGTTTACTTTCATTTCGGGGAAAAAAAAATGACATCTTTTTCTGAGCCCCAAATCATCACATACAAATGCAACTTTCATTTAAATAGCTTCAGGATTCGAAGCTTTACTCATTTTTTTTCTAATGAAACGGAACTCTTCGTGTCGCCCGTGATATCGTCTGGGTATGATATGGCAGCGCTTGTCGCTCTAGATTGTCAATTGCATGAAGCATAGAAGCCTTGTGAGTCCGCTTTGGTGCTGTAAAACAATTCTTCAACTCGAACAAGTGTTGCATCAGAGAGTAGCGCAGTAATTGATTCTTTAATGGAAGCGCGGCAGCCTTGACAACAGTGTGCTAGAAATCACTCATTTAAAATGGATTACTTCAGACTGGCTGCAGTGATTGCTGCTTCTCCTCAAGTGGACACCCCCCCCCCCCCCCCCCCCCCTCCCCTCCACCCCACTCCCGAAAGGAACAAGGAACAGGCAAAACAAGATTGCACACGTCTGCGTCGCCGCGGACCCACTTTCTCGAATTTCCTCTTGTCTGTCCAACGAGTTGGGAGGCACCGCTAATTTGGTTGCAGCCAGATTGCTTCAGGGCGAAGGCCGCTTTCACAATAGAGGTTATGAATTCTTGTAGTTTCCAAGACAATTTATGCTCTCACAATTAACAATAGAAGCGCTCAAAGGGAACTTAGTTGTCACGCCGCCACGGTTGCATGGAAACAGTCATGTGCAGTGAGAACAGTGAATTTTCAGAGGCTAACAGCACACTCAGATTTCAGGCCAGCAATTTTTCCTCTCTAATTTTCAAATATCTGCCTGAATTTGAATGCATTATGCGTCTCATCCTCAGGTTAGCAGTTGGTGATGATTTTGCAATAACGTACAATCACAGTGTAACGCACTGGTTGATATTTAACATCTAGTCTTGCTTTGCTGTTTGTTGTTTCAAATTTGAGAGGAGCGTAAACGAGACTTGGTTCGCGGGGTGACAATTTCTCACTCAACTTTTCGACCAAAATGCCCGCTTCAAATCTAAAACAAGTTTTCACCAGGATACATTCATTTTGGAATCGTTGCTTCTGATTTGGAGCTTCTGCTTCCTGTGGGATGACGCAAGAGACTGACTCGAAATAGAAAAATCAATTAATAGCTTCAGCGTGGAATTGGAGAAGCCAAGAAAACAAATACAGACCGAGACTTCAGAAGTATGAATCCAGGAAGACACTTAAACACATGACAAAGCTGTTGGAGTTTAGAGAAATAATAAAAATAAATATGAGTAATTAAATATGAAAATCAGGCATTGCTTTTAAGTTGTGGTACAACGATTTTTATTTTTTAATTTGTAGTATAAAAATAGGAGTGTATGATAGGAAAATCTGTCAGGCAGCAGGATTGTTGTAAAATCAAAACAGCTGCATTTAAATTATTCAAATCATGTATTGCACCGGCAGTAGATGTTAAAAAACAAACGTTTCTAAACGGGATAGTGCACTGGCATTGTATGATACAGCACAAGTCTCTAGCGTTAACACCAGCTGCCAGCTACGTACAGTATGCGGTGCATTCAAACACTGTCGGACAATTCAAACTCAAGCCTGTCAGTATATTAAATGGTAATAATGACAATGTCTAATATTGGGCTTCCTATCAATCTATAAAAGCTGAAATAAAAAAGTATTAAAATACCGAACAAGAATAATACTGTATAGTGTTCCGTCTTTGTTTGTTTTTATCAATTATTTACACACCTGTGCACGCCACTGGTGATGTTACAGTCTGTTCCCGAAGTCGGTTGGCTACCGCAAGGCTATGTGGTGTTTTGTTTTTTGGCCTAGCATTTCTGTTGACCAAAAGTGTTCATTTCGGTGCATCCCTACTATTATACATGAAAAATACCTTTTCACTGCAGCAAATGGCTAACTAAATAAGTGTGCATTTCCCTTTGAAGATGGAGGCGTGTTGGCGCGAAATCCAAACGAGCTGTACTTGGACAGCGATTAGCGTGCGGTACGCGAGCGAATCGCTCCCCAAGTAGAGCTTGGTTTGAGAATCACTGGACAAAAGCCTCCGTGCTCTTTATTTAACCAGTTTGCATTCAAAGTCAAGTGGACACCGCGTCTATTGCGGCGAGCAGTACTTGCGTGCCTTTATGAAAAGTCAATATCTTTTCTACTCTCTCCCACTGCGCTCTGAAGGACACAGTCTTGTGCCATTTATTGCCTAGCATCCTACATAGTTGAGCCATGTAGTCGTTTTGAAGCTGATCATGTCCTTTTTTTTCCCCCCTGTGAACATTCCTCTCAGTAACATCTATAATTTGAAGTATTTTTAACGACACGTACAGCATTGACACGAAAGTAAGCAAATGTCAAGTAGGCTGCGTTTCCGTTTTATTTGTGTACGTTATTAACCCGCTAAGGACATGTTTGAAAATTTCACGCAGCTGAAATAAGAGGGGTTGAGGGAATGGCAGCTTTCCCCACTTTTAGTGTTTGGCGTTAGTTTAATTGTGCAGAAAGCGCTAACACGAGCGCTAATGGTTGCTAGACCGTCTCTAAAAGCCCCGTGATTGACTGCCCACCAACCCTAATCGCTTCCAGGTCCTTGATCAAACTCGACAGAATAAGTCGCGGTTGGCCGTGCGTCATAATGAAACATTTTGACAGAGAGTCATGAAATTCTTCTGGAGAGGGAAACAATGTTTTGTTCTTTGCTGGTTGTACTCTGGCGTGCTTGTATACAGCTGTTGCCAGAGGAGAGGGACGCTTCGTGTCCAAATCGAGCAGCGTGCTGTCTCCCAAGTACCACATTAAGACTCTGTGCACAAAACCTGCCTGTTGGTGCATCGAACGTTATCCAGGCACAGCAAATTCCCATATACTGTGTAGGAATTATCCTCAATTTTTTCTTCTGGGCACAATTGCATAATACGCAATGTTGTCGTCTAACGAAAGCACATTTTATGCAACAGCAAGTTTTATTTTTAATCATTGTATGCAGCAGAACTGCAAAAAAAAAAAAAAAAGCCAGAACATTTACTGTCAATTTTGAAAACCTGCGGATTTAGATGATAATTAGGTATCTAAATGAGTATTTGATCTTAAAAATAAAAAATTCTCGATTGAATAATCGCTTGGGGTGGGCTGGGCTTGAAATGGTTCGTAATTGGTTAACTCGTTTAGTAACAGCAGTTTTCCTACTCTCCTTTACGCTAACATTTAAAAAAAATGCTGCAATAAATACAGGAATTGAATGAGTTAATTGTCGCATTTGGGTCTGGGCCAATAGGAGAAGACCACTTGGTGAAAACGCAAATTTTATAGGGGAGTGAGAAAAGGTTGAAAAACCAAAAGGCAATGTTGGAAGACAGTGAATTGGTGTCTGTTCATGTTTCAACCAACACGGGATCGGGGAGAACGTGCAAACTCCAAACTGGAGTGAGGTGGATTTGAACTCTGGTCCCTGAAATGTCAGGCGAATGTGCTAACCGCCGCCCACTGCGCCACCACACAAAAAAGGCCCAAAAAATGAAAATAGAAAATTTCACCAAGTGGTCCCATGCTATTTAATCAAGTTATACTCGAGCTATGATTTTTTTTTTTTAATAAGGATTTATCTAAATTGTAACCGTCCAGAACGACTGGCGGAAATTAAGATTTTGTTTTTCGGCTTTATCACGTCCTGCCGGTGTCCGGCGCGCCCCCAATTTCGTAATCCACACGCGTGCACTGGTAAACAAAAGGTTGAGCGGCAGCACCACACGAAGCAACCAACATATTTCACCAGCAAAGTGCACGATCCCCGAACATCCCAGAGCAAATTTTTAACTATTCATAGCCCCTTCTCCTCAGCGCTCAAGTCCACGGAGCGGTGGTCCCCGGGGGGCTCCTTGCAATCTGAGATCCTTCTAATGCTTCCCACCGCAGCGCTGAGACCACACTCGCTAAAAGAGACGGGTGACATTGTCCTCAAAGTCAAATGAATGGCGGAAGGGGGGGGGGGGGGGGGGGGGGTGAATTGTGCTTTGTGAGCTTTCCCAGAAAGATTTTCTCACGTCTTATGACTTGGAAGATTTTGGGAGCACATCATCAAAATGAGCTTATAGACCCGATGCGGGCATTAAAATGCATTTTTAAAAGCTGAATTTCTTCCTGACACCAAGCAAATAAACTTTTATTTGAAATAGTTTTTTTGGCCACATTTATCTTTACTTATTTCGTTGAAAGAAAGACTTCCTTGTTCTTGGGTGTATGTTTGTGTGTGTGTTTCACATCTAGTCTGAACTAACTCTGGTTTATTAACCCAGATTTTGTACCTGCAATAGTCTTATCACCAGTTGAGAAATGTTGTTTATCATATTTTTCGGACCGTATTATAAAGGCGCACCGTACTATAAGTTGCACTTTCAATGAATGGCATATTTGAAAACTGATTTCATATATAGGGTGCATCGCATTATAAGGCACATAGAAAAGAAGCTATAGTAGTGGCTGGGTTATGCGTTATGCATCCACTAGTGCTTCTCTGGATACTCCGGTTTCCTCGCAGCTTACCAAAAACATGCATGGTGTTTGTATTTGACAGTCCGGATTACCTTTTGGTGCTTTTATGAGTCTGAATGATTTTTTTGTTTTTTTTTTTTATGCGTGCCCTGCGATTGGCTGTCAACCAGCTCAGGGTGTCTCCCGTCTACTGCCTGGAGACAGCTTAGATGCATATGATTTTTTTTTTTTTTTAAATATGATTTTAGTCTTGATTCTGATTTTACTTTTTTTTTTCTATCTGTGTATTGTTAATTAATTTTAGATGAACTCAGAGTGTCAGAGAATGCAATCAGCAGATAGCAACCGGGATACAGAGAGCCTGGCAGGGTCACCGAAAGACAAAGTCTGTGTTCTTGGAAAATTTCATGATCAATTTGTATTTTCAGTGTAGGCGATATCTTCTCCAGAAATTAACATTCCATTTGCTCACGCTGTAATATTGTGCCAGGAAGCAATACTACTTGTCTTATTCGAGTTCTGAATTTTGGTTTTGTCTCTCCTGCAGCATGTCAAGACCTTCTCCTCTTCAGACAGCTTAGCGAAGGTGCAGGAGGTAGCAAGCTGGCTTTTGGAAATGAACCAGGATCTGCTGTCGGGGGGCAGCAGCAGCAGGCGGAGTCGGGGCTCCGGGGGTCCGGCGGGGAGAGGTAACGCCTCCTCCTCCGCCGCCCGGGCACCCCAGCAGCCGGCAGAGGAGGCCGACGAGGATGAGCACATGAACCGGGTGCTCGAAGATGAAGAGCGGCCGCGGCAACAGGTGACCTTCGTGATCTTTTTACACTCGCCGAGTTCTTCAAATGGACAAAGAAATGAATTGCTCTTCTATAAACAGAACATATGACTTACTCTGTTACCTAGCCAGTTGGTGGCTAGTTTGCGGCTAACGTTGCAAGCTGATTTCTTAAACTTAGACAAATCCAGAAAGCGGATCTTGTGACATCATCCGTTTCGGAATTTGCATTGTTCCACCACGCTAAACTTGTATTTCTGTGGCCAGTTTTGCACTCGGCTCACATATCACCGCGTTGTCCAATTCTCCAGCCCGAGAACTCGCAGGTCGACGTGGACAGAGGACCGCCATGGGCGCCAGGCGAGTCCGCACCGAGCAACGGCCCCCGGGGGGACAGCGGGGAATGCGAGGAGGGTCCGCCCAGCAAGGTGAACCGGGGCGAGAAAGGGCCCCGTTGGACGTGGAGGGCCGAGCAGAGGCAGCGGACGCAGGAGGACGAGGAGGAGGAGGAAGAGGAGGAAGAAGAGGAAGAGGAGGAAAACAACAACAACAACAGCAGCGGTCACCTGGAAGAGGAGGAGAGGACAGAGGGTGGGCAGGAGCCCAGGAGGACGAGGGAGGAGGATGAGGAGGACGAGGAGGAGATGGACCAGGACAGCGATGATTTTGAGCACTCGGCGGAGAGCGGGCGTGAAGAGGAGGAGGAAGAGGAGGACGAGGAAGCAGACGAAGGACTGATGTCTCCCTGCATCAGGAACAATGCAACGGTCGCCAGCAACAATGTGGACTCACACCAAAGCTCCTCCAACAAGAAGGTAAGCTTCGTTCTTCACTTGGATTTAGAAAACTTGTGGGTGCCCAGCTCTATTGCAATTTTTCTTGAAACAATGGCGCCATCTTGTGGCCATAAGGCATTCCTGCAACTGTTGCCTTTGAGTGGCTCTTGAAAATGAAATGGAAAAAAAAGGTACAAGCTTATGCAGGAGTACTTTCATTTACATATCAACCACACTAAAATGAATAAGATTTTTTCTAGGCACCCAAAACACACCATTATTTTGAGTAATATTCATTTATACTATATTTAATCAAATAGTCTTTGTCTTTTTTTTTGTTGCTTTTTTTCCCCTCTCTTTCAACACCTTTTCCATGTTTTCAATAAAAAGTGATAAGCAGCCTTTGGTTAGCGTTTCAGCCGGGAGTTTTAATCTCTTCAGTGAAGGACGAGCTTGATAAATAGAGTGCGATGAATTTCAAGGACGGTGCTTACTAAAATGTGAGGATTAGACAAAGGTTGTAGCTATCGACTTTTCGGTTTTCGAATATTCGAATATAGAAAAGCCCCCATGAAAACATTATGCTTTACGCCACCAGGGGGAAGCATTGACCCAAAAAAAATCTGAAGAAATCCATCCTTGCTCAAGCTTTGCCTAATGTAACCTCCCTGCCTCTGTGAACTGTTGCACCACAGCGGCTATTTGCCAGGCAGTTCGTATATTTTCTAAGAGTTATACCTCCGTTGTTGGGCCGAGTTTCCAGCTTCCCTATTTACCTGCAGTTAGAGACACTTCTTTTCCTATGCATTGCTTATTGGAAGGTCATAAAAGAATGAGCCGGGAGGAAATGCGCGATTTGGGGGAGCAAATGATGATACACGCTCGCAGTAAAACATCTCCCGCTTTGCATTAGATAGATAGATAGATAGATAGATAGATAGATAGATAGATACTTTATTCATCCCCGTAGGGAAATTCATGATGAATATTTAGTAGCTATAATATTTGGGGCAAGCTAAACAGCATTATCGCCCTTCAGGCTGAATTAATAGGCTGAGGCAAGTCCATTATGGGGACACTGAATCTGTTCATGAGCTATTGCAATAGCCTTTACAAAATGCTAGTTCTTAATAGTGTTTCCCCATTACAATTTTTGGGCCTTTGTTACCGAGTGTAGTGACTGTGCTGTATCTGCTATTACTACGCAGAGAATTTATTTTCTTTTCTTCTGCCAGGTAATACACTTTGCATGTGTCAAAATAGAAACTTTAGTGATTGAACATGTGTAGAGACTTTATGTATCTACATGAATATACACAATTCGCTGCCCGTTATTTTGTGGACCCTTAAGAACCTGCTTGCACGTTGAAGCATAGACATTAGTTGCACTAATTTGTTTTAGTATATGTCATATAAACAGGTGCAAGACACCGTTTGTGTGTGTGTGTGTGTGTGAGGGGGGCGTCCAGTGGTGCGAGCCATTCTGCCTGGCCCGTATGGTTGGCTCCGATGTTTTGGCATGGTAATCCTATTCAAACAATGGTGGATGTGAGAATAGAAGAGAGGTTAAGCCCGTTAATTCTTTGTGTGGCCACCTCTTGTTTAGACTTTTAAATGCACACAGGGAAGTTGTCAACGTTTAGCCACAGCCACCATTTTGTTATAGCATACTTTATCTTAGCTTGGCATGGACATATGACATTTGAGAGCATCAGGTTGATTGACTATTAGGGTTGCAAAGGTTTCCCATGGGAATTTGATTAATGAAATCATTTAATCAACACTAAATTTGGAATGAATGCAAATTCTGAAAATAGAAATAATTATTTGCATTTTCTATGCATTGTCTCTGGTCATGTGACGTTGACAAGCGTTATCTTTACTTCTTAGGTTCTTGTAATTGCACAAATCCAACATCGTATTTTATCTTTGCCTCTATATAATATGTACACACACACACACACACACACACACACGCACATATTAATCAAATTGAAATCCATATTGCTACTTGTTAGGTCATGTGTCTTCTCGCAATAAATATTGATATAGAATTATCGCCCAGCCGACATTGTATATTTGAATAAACTATCGCATATTAACTTTTTGACCACTATGAGTACGTAATAACGTCCTCTTTCCCTTTGCTGGCACACAAGTATTGCCGTTCCTGGAACGTCCGCCGCTGTGAAGAGTAAATGCCTCTGAGAAGCAGGGCTCAAGAGAATGCTCGCAATGAGGAAGTTCCTCAGACACGTGTGCTGTGAGATGATGCCGCCAAAGGTTCACGGGAGCAGATTCCACAGTGCTTGCGGGTGGGCGGGTTTCAGAGGAGGCCATATGTTGGGTGGCAGCTGCTCACCAGTGACATCACGGGCCGGCCAGACACTTTTTAAAGGGTGTCCGTCAGCAGGGGTATTTGGACTAGACTGGTGCGAGGCATTAGAACTGCTTGCTCGGGGCCATTTAAAGAGCTTCCTGATGCCTTCCTGGAATATGATTTGTTAGTTACTGTTTGCGCTGCGTTTGCGATGCTGCGGCATTGCCCTATCACCCGTTTCTCGTCCGGCGGCGCCCGTAGAAAGACTGTAAATAATGGGAAGGACAGGACTTCCAGCAAAGCTCCGCAGGCCAGCAAGAGCCTCGACGTGGCTGATCCCAAGGAAATCGTCGCCGACTCTTTACCACCTCAGAAAATCCTCCGAATATTTAGTATTAACATCATCACTCAAGGTTTGCCATTCTGCCGACGACGGGTAAGTGCTAAAGGTTTTATGATAACGGCAAATGGGATTGACAGAAAAAAAATCATTACTTTTGGCCTGCGCAAGTTGTCTCTTGTTACAAATTCTGTTGGACAAACATTCTGTTGTACAAACATTGGCAATGCGCGGCAATTTTACGCTGTAGGTCCACCCAAAGAAAAAAAGCCAGCCGACACATCTGTCGCCGTCTTGAGCCTAATTTTAGCTTTGATAAAAATGTTGCGAGCAAATTTATTCGTCAGACTTGAAATAGGAGGATACATTAGAACCGCCCCATAAGCTAATATTTGCTGCCACGCCGACCTCGCTGGTTTATTTTTTAAACCCAATCAAAACAATAATTAACAAGTAATTAGGTATTATTTACAAGTAGATAATTTACAAATTTAGTACTAAATTGTTAGGATATAAACTCGTTAAACTCGTTTTTCACCTTGTTAGCGGTCCTGAATTTTTGGTGGGCGGGGCTAAAAAGAAACCCAAGTACGCACATGGGATTTCTGGCATGAGTCGGTCCTCTCTCACCTTTCAAGTCGGTGATACCATCATAACCTCGGTGTGCAGTTGCCACTCTCTTATTAATAATCCCCTGGTCCGTTTCGACCGCGACTGTGCTGTTAGCTAGCAAGCGAAGCCTCGGTCCCCCATCATTTGAAAGCATGTTAACTGGTTAGCTAACTGGCTAGTTGCAAATTTAGGGCTGAGTTGACTGTATTTGATTGACAGAAGAAGGCTGAGGTGTGCCTGTCAACAACATATTTAGCAATATGCGCACAGCGCCTGAAAAATAGGAGGCGGGTGTAAGAAAGAACCTGATTTCATATACTCTTCATATTTTTTTATTTTAAAAATGAAGATTTGGTAGTTTTGATAACAGTCTTGAAGCCGACAAAAATGACAAAATAGTTTTGCTTTGCTCCCAGTGGCACAATCTACATTATATCTGATTAATTAATGACCAATACTTCATTAACAGTGTTTTCCTGCAAATGTAACATAACCTCAAGCGTGTATTCCATGTATAAAATCATTTGCCTTGAATTTAAAATGATCCGATCCAATTAGGTTGCAATTTGTTACCTCATTAATTTTAACTTAATAATTGGTCCGGATATTATTTCCCTAAATGATTACGTCTAGTAACATAACACTCTTAATCAGTGGATGAATATGACGAGTCATTTCTCGATCATAAAAGCGTAAATCGGAATGAATGACTATATTACTATTACTAGGAAGAAAAGCGTTAATGAAGCGACCGAAGGCGGTGAAGTAAAAGCTACGTGATCTAACCAACGCTGAAGTCTTCGGGCGTTATTTGATTATGGTTGACCAATTTGAACCGTCTTGTTCCCCCTTAAATAAAATAAAAGCGGCATTCAACTACATTTGGATGATGTGCACATGATGCAGGCAAAGGTTTTAGGTTCCCCAATGTGGAAGCGTACTTCTGTCCTGGTAAGCGAGTAAGGAGTATTGAGTGAAATATTGCGGGAGGTTAGTTTCCGTCACTCTTGGGCCTCAAATAACAGAGGGGACCATCGGGGGCATCTGCCATTGGCTATTCTGAGACGCACACCCCATTCCTGCGCACACAGAGCCAGTCTGTCGGCAGACAAATGCCCAGGTCAGCTACATGTCACCGCCGCCGAGCCCAAAACTCCTGTCATATTTTGCTCCATTTATTTTAATGACGCAATGTAATTGGCTCAACAAATTTGTGGTTGTCTTTTGGTCCTGGAGCAAGGTTCATGCCCAACGCCAACGATGTTATTTCATCGGTGGTCAAGACAGAAGAAAAAAAAAAGCTGGAAGTTAAACCAGATTGTCAAATGGCGTCATTTTGACCATATTCATGTGTCCTTCACAAATAATGCCTACAAATTTGATATTTGACAGACAGATGATGCTTAGTTACAGAACTAAGATTGTTGTCAATCAGTGTTTGCAAAGCATAGCAATAGCACTTGATAACTTGGCAAATTCTGAAGCTGTGTTCCTCACAGGGACAATTTGTAGGGGTTGGTTTTGGAGGGTGGGGGTCATGCTAAGTCCCCCACACCAGTTCAATAGCCATATGAAATTTGGTAGGCATTTCTATTATGAGTAAACCTACAAAAAACAGTATGAAGGACATACGTCCAAAGAGATTAAGGAAGTCTTGTCGTTTTGGTCTGAAGTATTTTAAGGTACTGCATTTTCCGCACTATAAGGCGCACCTAAAAGCCTGGATTTTTTTTTAAATAGCTGATGGTGTGCCTTATAATCAGGTGCGCCTTATATATGGATCAATATTCAGATTGGGATTCGTAGATGGGGAATGAAGTGATAAAGTAAGCTTTATCTGTTTCTTTTGTGTGTTTACTGTTGAACAAGTTTGGATATTGACATTGAGTTATTATGCTATTGAGAGTTTAGGGTTATTATTTGAGTTATCATTGGTATTACTTTGAGTATTACTATTTTGTGATTGAAAAAGTTTTAAAATATGTCATTAATTGAGGGTGCGCCTTATAATCCGGTGCACCTTATAGTGCGGAAAATACGGTAACTTGGGCTCAGAGTCCTCCCAACACAAAAATGTTCAAGATTTTGTCCCATTGTTACCAAATTTGAACATTATTGACAACTGTAGCCGGCGCTGATAAATTTAAAGAAACTAGTCTTCATGGGTCTGTGTTGATGATTTGTTGTCCAGTAAAACGTGACATTTTATGACGACAGATCCCTTAAAGTTTGCGTTTGAAAGATCATGACAAGACTTCATTTATTGTCAGTGTCATTTTCCCATGACCGACCTTCCACAAGGTCCTCTTACGCCTGCCGTAGCCTGCTCATCAGCAAAGATGGCCTATGAATATATCTTTAATAGCTTGTTACTAATATAGTTTGCCTGATGGGGTGGCTGTGAACCCTGCTGACTGCACTCCCGATACACTGCACTGCGGTGTGAACATTTGCTGCAGTCCTTGACCTCTCAGGATGTTTTTCTGCCCTACCCCTCTTTTCTTCTCCGCTGCCAGATATCTTGTTTAGCATCTTTTCTACAATTGAAAGCGCACCCCCCCCCCTCTCGTTTGATGTGACAAAGAGCAGCGTGAGTGCTTTCTTCGGTTCAAACCGCACATCCTGCGGAGGCTGGAGAAGAAAAAGGAAAACAAGCCCAAGCCATGCCTCTTCCCGGTATTCACATTCAGCCAGCGCGGTATCAAGTGCGTCTATATTTAACGGCAGTAAGGGAACGGTATTGTAGGTGTGTGTATGGATACGCATACCTCAGCGGGCGTCCCAGATGGTGAGGAGGAAATCTAAAGAGTTGCGTTGCGACAAAAGGATTCTTCGCTTAAAAGGACACCAAAGAAGGATTTATGCTTACGTATACAATTCCTGCTATTGGACACCAGACCCCCCAATAGATGAAGACCAAGAAGTTATGAACACAAAATGTTACTTATATTTTAAAGCGACACAAAGGAAAATTTCAACCTTTATGAAATATTTTTTTTAAAACCTCCTAATGAAACATTGACTTGCAATTATTTGAATAGTACTTTTGTCATGACCTGAGTGTGTCCTTTTGAATTTTACTGGCTCCAAGCAACTTTGAGGAGGGTGGCATGGACCTCATCACACAAAAAGTTACAAATGTGCTGTTTATTTAATAATTATTCTTCAATGTACACTGTCTGTTCACTTTCCAAGACACGTGGGCGTGCATCGTATAATTCCCACGTTCAACCCCCTGACAGCAAACTCAAATCTCTTTTCCCTTCAACTTTTCTTCGCTTCTGCTCCTTAAGCCCAAATGCTGAAATTGCTCTTTGTGCAGTAAAAGCCCTCCCCGGATACATTCCGGCGGATACCAATCTCCGCCCGGAATCGATTTCCATGAGCCAAAAGAGAGCCGGCCGCCGCAACAAAACATCACATCGCGCCGGCCACAATAAACACCTTCATTACGCCCCTCCTGCCCTACAGTCACACAAAGGTCCTTTAATAGAACCATTAAATCATCCGAGTAGCACCATAACATCGCCCAATCAACATTTTCATGTTGTTGCTACACTTTATTTTCTTCTTTCTACCTTCAGGCCTTTGAGCGAGCGCTTGTTGTTTCCATGTGTCAAATTTGATCAAATCACAACCTTTTACGCTTTTTTCCTCTCCACCGCCGGCTTTTCTGCAAACCGTGGAAAAAGGCAAACGATGCTGTGAGAAACGCCGCAAACGTGCAATTCTGCTTGTGGCGCCACAAATAAATTGTACAAATAAATTGGCGAGAAAATACTGATAAGTAGAGTCAAAAGATAAATTGAGGGTTGGGGTTAGTCATGATTGTAGTGGATATTTTCTCATAACTCTTTCAGTGCCATGGACGGGAATTTTTGTCTTGTAAAATACTTAGGTTGAGTGCCAGTGACAAGAATTCTTATCACCTGTTTTTTTTTTTTTTTTTTTTTTAATGAATGGATGACTCGTTTCACAATTTCTGTGTACCTCTGGATTATTTTGTTGCTTTGTAGCTCTTAAAATATTAAATTACTTCAGTTAAAAAAAAGTCAGACTATTTTTTTCCCCCTCCGTTCTGTTCAGTATGAAATGATGTGATTCGGCCTGATTTCAGATCTCGGGATCAGGACAGCCTGAATTCTGACTAGATAGAATGTAATTCAGCAGAAAAACAAAGCAATTTCACTCCTATTTTTTTCTTGTACCACCGATTTATTTAAATGAACCCAACAGTTTGAGTACAACATTTCCAAACGATAACACGAGTATGTAAGTTAACAGCTTGCTATATGGTTTGAGTGGCTAAGAACTAAACTTCTAATTGTTGTAAAGAGGCAGCGCCTCAGAAATATCCTGAAATTACTGTATGTGGTGCACTAGAATGGCTTGATCAGTTTAAGTGGCTGAAATGCAAAATAATTGGATTTAAAGCAAGATTTTTTTTTTTTAAACATCATTCATTTATAAAATGTTAACGGTCCCAGGCTATCGAGCCGCCGTTAATGTTGTATCCCGGGTTTGGTAAATGAATAGCCACAGGTGTTAGGTATTTTGAAAATGAATAGTGTATATATTTACCAGTTTGATATCCGCTCCTTTTACCCCACACACAACCTCAGTAACAAGAAATCTGTTTTCTTCTCTTCTCGGTGTCCTGCCACCAACCTTTTGCCGTGAAACCACATGAACACACAGGTAAGCAAAATTGTACTCACTTCACAGTTTGTTTGTTTGGTTTTTTTTTTGCATAATGGCTGAAAAATGTGTCTTTTGGTGGATAATGCTGGTGTTTTGGTTTATGGGGCTGGACATGTTTGAATGTGGCCTCCAGGGGGCAGCATGGCCTCAACATTTGATTGCTCTGTCCTTCATGTTTCAAGAGAGGAAATCTTGACTTTCATGCTGGCAGACCGGTATGGTCTTGCAGCCTTATGTAGTGCTGCTAATTTGTGAAATTGCTGCCACTTAACACACACCCCTCAAGCCTTTTCTCCTTTATTTGAGTATGCGAAAGCAACATTTGCGCCGATTAGATGCGCGTCGAGCTCCGTCGGCCTCCCTCTCCTTTTTTTAATTTATTTTCCCGCATGCAGATCCGAGCCGGCTAAAAGCGTGGGTAAATAAATATCCCACTTGTACTGTGAGTGTACTCTCAACGATGCATCATGAAGTGTGTTTGAAGGAGTCCTTCGCGCGATAAAACGAAGCCGCCGACGTGCCAAGCATCCTTGGGTAACTCGTCGCAAGGTCATCGCTGAAGATCAATCTAAGAAAATGGTTTGTTAAAAGTTTGACTCGGAAAAGAAATCGCTCTTCTCTGACGCTCCGACCGAGACTCAAACTTAATCAGAGTTGTCAGATTAGATTTGAGAGACGCATCTGAAAGCAGCGACATGTTTTTAGCACATTAGCATACCATACTTCCTGGGTGTCTACCTAACGCAGAGATTGACTTTTAGGATGATAAGTTTCTCTCTTTTCCCCTCATTTGATAAAAAGAAAAAACAAACAATGAAAACTTGATTTATGATAGGATATTACAAGTACAGATATAGCTTCCATTTTTAATGTTTAGTTTTCTGCGAAGTCTTTTTCTGAAAATCTCACCTATTGACGTTTTTGGGTACTTTTCCACAAAAGCCAGATTTTGGAAAGTTGTGCTAACTACAGTGTACACTCACGACATCGCGGTTTGGTTCTTGTGTCTTCACTCTGGTGGATTTTCATTTATGACCATAATTTTCTATGCATCGTACTACCACACGATGAAATTCTTATTCTGTTGACTCCCCCGAGCAGACGTTCCATAATCGAGCAAATAATAAGGTAGACAATAACATTGACAAAACATGACATCAACAGTTTTAAACAGTTTTTGTCATGCCTTCTCCTTCAATGCCTTATGGGAGAGTTTACAGATAGACAGAACAGTACTGGACACTCAGCTCCTCTGCAGTAGTATTAATAATTCCTTGCAGAGGATAGAGAATATATGTAGGTGAGTATTGCTAAATTGTGCATCTACCTTTGTTACAGCACAGTTCTAATATCTCTCAAGAGGAATAAATGCTAATTTTTTTGCCTGCATACCTATGCAGTTTTTCTCTGTGTATTAGCATGAAGGCAGTCGTCAGTTTCATTCAAGAAGCATCCGGAATCATCCTCCGCTTCACTGTGCATTGGCCTCCAGTGGCAGCCCCCCGCCCGGCCAGCTCTTTATCTCTATATTTAGTAGCATGACTCAGGCCAGTTTTCACCTCCTGCTGAATACACGTATTCGCCCTCAAAGAAATATCGCTTCGTGGTTTTTCTCAGCTGAGAGTAAAACTCAATGAGCCCTTATCTGGCTTTAGGCATAATAGCAGGCCAAATGGCGAGAGGTCTGGAATCTATCACTAAACTATGCTAACAGTGTAGTAGGGTCACAATTAAAGCAAATATTTCTATTTAGAACATTTCTAGGGCCTCATAATCCGAGGACCCCACAGCAATCCCCCTTTCATCCACGGGTTGCCATTCACAATTCATATATTCTTTTGGAACTTATGGTTTCCCATTGTTTTTGGAACTGATAATACGTACATTGCAGAGGTGTCATCTTGGGAGTTGGTATTGGCCAATCCGCAAAATCGGGTGATTCAGACTCAAGCTCATCACACACCCGTTTGTGCGTGTCACGCTTCACCTCCCTCCATCTTGTGCAAGGACTCCTCCCTTCGCACCCTCTTGCCATTTCAGCATGCCACAAATTGCTGATCTGGTCCGCCTGGCCTCTCTTTTTTTTTCCTCGCGCTCTCTCTCACCCTCCCTCCCTCTCTCTCTCTTTCTCTCTCTCTCTCGTTTTATTTGTGGAGAGCGAGGGGATGCGGGGCTGGACTCCCACAGGGCCCGCTGGAGAGCCTCGCAGCCTGCGTGTGCTGCTGCTCGGAGACAGCTGTAGAGAACACCTGCCTCGTTAGCGCATATTTTTTTTTCAAGTAGATGACTTTATTTATATATATTAAACCAGGGCTAGACAAACTATTACACCAAACAGCAGCCGAAAAACTAAACTGTAGGCCGCTATGCCCAGGTTAAATAGGACAAATAGACTTTGTCATATTATGACATTAGAGGAAAACAGTTCAAATGTATGTGTAAAATCTGTAATGTAACACAGTTTATTCTTGTTAAAAGAAATAAAAGAAACAGGTTTCTTTAGCCTAATGCTAACAACTAATGGAAAATACCAATGATATGCTAAAATTAGCATACTGACCTGCTAATTTTTGCGTTGGTCACAAACGGTGGCACGACAGATAATGCAAGAAATTTTGTAGGCATATATCCTTTATCCTCTGTGCAAACTGACTAATAGTTCATTCTGCAGCGTATGAGTCAAAATAGCAACGAGGAATGAGGACATGCGCTAAATTAATTCATTCACTGCCATTGATATCTTATAGCCTGTCATTGACATCAATATTTACTTGGTTGGTAGAATATGAGTTAACTGTTCTACTTGTGACTATATTTCACCAGTACATATCGAAGAATAAGAATGCATTACTTGCTCTAAATAACCAACTGAAACCGTCATTTTGCACAAGACCATTTAATACATTCACTGCCATTGTCGGTTACAGACGTTAAAAGTTTTGATGGGATGGAAGCGAATTATTTAAATGAATAGATAGTATTTTTACATAAATACAGTCATCGTTGGGAGAATGACAATATCAGCCCGAGTGTACAAACACAGATCGCTTGTTAGCAATTTCCGCGTTGCGTAGCGCCGCATAACAATTGAGCTGTTTCATCACTTGATTCGCAGAGTGATACCCCGGCCGATACACTAAAAGCACGTTAGCTTTTTCCTTTATAGATTGTTTCCAGTCTGACAGGGCATGAAATTGCTGCGTGAGATCTTATCTTTGTTCTTTGGAGAAAGTTTGCGGGGAGGGTGGGGGGGGGGGGGATCAAATCAGCCCCATGAAATTGAAGCCTTAATCAGCACTATCTGCTAAACGCGCTCACTAAATTGCCATCCATGCACGCCTGGCCATAAACAGCGAGCCGGCACGTTCTCCCCCGGATGAGGCCAGAGGCGCTCACTGCAGCCTGGAGGCCAAGACGGAGAGACCACTGTTGCCAGGCAACAAGTTTACAGCTGAAGGGGGGTGCGGGGCTAGTTGCGGGGTCCTCCTCTGTTGTCCACGCCCCCGGCCGTCCTCCGTCATCCCGGCGTCGGGATTACATCTGCAGCTCGCCGGGCCCGCTCAAGTATTGATTTGATTTGAGTCTGCTCGGTGCTTCCAGCCAGCGCCTTCTCCCACCCTCAAATGTCTGACATCAGTCAGGCCGACTGCTCTCGTGCTCGCCGGAGGGAAATAAAAAGCACTGCGGCTGCAGTGCTTGTCACGTTTAAGAAAAAATATAATTGCGTCAGGGGGAAAACTTGGGGTGGGGGCTGTACTGCAACTGGCTTGTCATGGGGTCATCTGACATCTGGCTTGGTATGCTGGCATCTCGTGACGTTGTGCACGACGGCTGCGCATCATTTGGAATAACTGTGCCCCCCCCCCCCAACAACCCAACAACCCGCATCTTTCTGTTTGATAAGAATTTCTCTACCCGTCAAGTTTTGCGCATCTACGTTGTCTACGGTTATCTGTTCCTGAATGCGTAATCTGCCAAGTCTCCCCCGCTGTGAACGGGGCCCCTTGTTCGTGTCGTCTGCCCGCCAATCCTCCATCCTCTCGTGCACATTACCATACAGCTGTCCTACCGGATGTGGTTCGAGACGCAAACGCAGCAGATGGACCGACCGGTCCGGATTAAAAGCACCAGACGCATGGCCGCTATTACGGGTCGGCCTTTGTCAAACGGAGCAGGTCATTTATAGTGTCGTGGCTTGAATTTGAGGAAAGAGCCACACCCCCCTCTGTGCGTATTGAATGGGCGCTGCAGCGGCTAGCAAACGTTTTTGTGCTCGTCAATTGATGTCATATGTAACAAACAAGCATAGTCATTAAAGCGTGAGTAGGGGAGCAAATAAAACTGCTTTTTTCAGGACTTGCCACATACTCAAAATCTCATAAGAATTTGCATTTGAATTTGCGACGCCCAAAGTTGAGCCCTTGAAGTCCTTAACCTGAAATTTGACGGGGGGGGGGGGGGGGGGTGTCTCGAATCCTTCCATTGAGAAACTCAGAAAGTCTTTACTTTGTTGTGAGAAGTGGTCGTTTTGCCATTGCAGCACCATACATATCTTCCTAAATAATTTAGCTCCACTTGGACATACCTGCCAAATGTGATGCAAGCGTGCACAACATAATCTCGAGACCCCACACCAAAAATTTTTTAAAGTTGCACGTTTTCTTTGAATGTGCTCATTTTGACTTGGTTGCTACCCCACTTTGTACTTTTCGGTATCGCGCCCTCTAGACAATTTTGGATCTCTTTAATTTTCTGCTGAGCTTCAAAGATAAACTTGCTTGGAGATTTTGCCTGATAGCTACTACATTTAAACTTACATCTAGAAGGTAAATGAAAGAGCCTTAAAAATGGAAAATACTAGTTTTGGTCAACACAAAGCTCCTAAGTCCTTTTCACGCTGCACATTGCATTCTGCAGGACACTCGTGTATGTGAAATGAGGGTCTCGAGGACAGGACGCAAACTAGAATTAAAAAATGTTCAATTCTAGAGTGGTCTCAAGGTGTCAAAAGGCACATCAACAAGAGGGGGGCTGGCGGAGTGATTCCAGAGTGCTAAGAGAGTGCTAGACCAGCCAGCAGGTAAAGTCTTTCTGTTACTTCCTGCTACGCAAGCACTTTCCTAATATGGGCAAGATTGCACCGGTTCAATTATGGCCTTATGTGCTGCCCCTTGGTGCACACCAAAAATACCAACAGACAGTCCTTTAATCACCATAAGTCTGGAAAGAAACAAGAAAGCTGCCATTTTGTTTTGCGGCAGCCATGTTAGATTGATTCTGATGAATTCCAAGCGTCCTTCAAAGATAAACGCCATTAATCGCTGGCAATAAGTGTATTGCAGGCCGTAGGCTGCCCGAAACTGATTTAAGGACACACTTTGAATGCTTTTTTTGTCTGCGTCGTTCAAATAGAAGGGCATGTTTCCCTTTTTCCGTGCCATCTGCTGCCTCGGTGTTGCAGACGCTCCATAAATCCTGTTTAGCTCGCTTTAGCCCAGGGATTCCCAAACTGCGGCGCACTGAGATTAAGTGTCATGGCGGTCTGCTAGGATAACTACACATTGTTCATTTATTTTTTTTTTCTTCTCAAAGAGTGAAACTTTGTTTTTACCCTGGTCATGGCTAAAATTAGTCTTCCGAACAAAAGGATGTTAAAAATCACCTCATGCCTGGGAGTTGGTGGTGCATTATTAAACAGCGCATTCTTCTATTGTTTGCGGTGTCTGAGCTACCAATTCAATGAGCAGCACCTCCTACAAGCTCTATTCAAAATGGCCCGCTATAGTTTTGACCTCGCGTTTGTTTTCCATACGAGGTAGGAGGACGGAGCTTTGTGTACTCTTAGTGTGTAGGCCTACAAGACTGTACGTACACACACCAACCCTAATGAAAGATGGAAAGTCTGCAGCAAAGCCTGACACAAAGTGCAGCATTTTTTTTTTTTTTACAGTGTAGGCTTGTTCACCGTTATTGCAAACGCAAGCTAAACAACTGGCCTTCGGTTCTGTCCTGTTATATATTGCCTTTGCATCCTCATTTGTTGACCACTTCCATCGTTAGGACGTTTGTTTATAAATTTCATTTTAATCAGTTAAAAAGCTTTTTAAGTTTTTTTTAATTTTTAATCCCTGATTTGTGCGAGCATCTTTTGTTTCTTGTATACATGGAAGGTTTGTGTATGAAATTGGGGGACACCGATGAAAATAGGGGTGATTGCAGCTCTGATTATACGTTTTTATACGTATACGTACGTACATATACGTTTTCCATAATGTAATTTTAATGTATCTTTTTCTCTTTCAAAATGGTGCTAGACATTCATTGATGATTAAGAGGGCTAACAGTCTTAGCTTAAATATCATAGTTTGGTTCACACTTAATTCCTGAGATCTTAAAGTGCCAAATCAATAAATACGTAAATAATTGCCTCCCTAGTACTACCTTGTAGGCTGCAACCCTGTTCATCAATATTTTGCGGTTTTTCACAAAACATTTCCTTTCTAGGGAACCACGTCCAACAGCCAGGAGTTATGCTAGTTACATTAAAATTGTATTTACATGAATTACCTCAACAAGTTTGAAGCTTTTCCAAAATGAACACTGCAAGCCACGACCTATATCACCATAACTGCAGGCTGATCATTTCAGCGTGTTCCCCAAAACGTGTTTTTCAGTCTTGCATCATTCCATTTATCGTCTTTGTGATACTTGCCACAAGTTGCATCATTTTACTTCAATCTCCCCAAATATTTCTGACAAAAGATACTTCCATTTTCCCATGCTTCATCTACCTTGAATCTCAGTCTACCGGTCGCCTCTGCGGTCTCTGGCGGCCAAATTGTGTCATTTCAAGTCAAGTCAGGCCGGGCTTGCTATCAGCCGCTCTGCTGGTGGCCCATCAGAGATAGCGCTAATCTCAAACGGGACACTTTGGACAAGAACCTTTGCTCCACAAGCGTGCTGGGTGGACACATCTAAACGAGATCAAACGAACCCTTCACCGGCTGAAATTGGATTGTAAATCAACATGGGTCGCCCGCTCGCTTCACTCTGATCCGTTTGCGCCGCCGCTCTGTCAAACGTGTCTGCAAATACTTACATTTAGCAAAACTTACCTCCTAGCCCATTTATGAGTTGGATTTATTAGTTTCACAAAGGTCCGATCGATGATCAAAAATTACTCAAGGTTCCTTTTTTACTGGGCTGGCAGTTGTCAATCATTTGATTGATCTTTGCACCACTTTCACCCAATTTAATGCCCATGCGTGACACCGAGGTCAGGAAAATCTATCCCTTCTGGGCGTATCTTTCAGGAAATTCTACCCCAAAATGTTTCCATAAAGCTAAATGTTAAAACGTGAGCTTGAGATGTCAAAGTATTAAAATTAACAGTTAACTCATTCGAACTCTAAGTTTGCAATCAAACTTTGAGAGTCACTGGCACAAAGAAACGTTTTTTGTTGTTTTCCACACGATTATAAGGTGCTCCTTCAATGAATGGCCTATTTTAAAATTGATTTTTTTATATATACAGTAGGCCTCACTGCATTATAGGGCACATAGAATAGAAGCCACATTAGTGGCTGGAGTTTGAACTGCGTTAAAGGGAATGTCAACAAAACAATCAGATGAGTCAAGCAAAGAATCGGGGGGAATACCTCTCGATTACATTCAAATAGATTGCTTCAAAATTGGAGCATATCTAGCATATCAAAATTACTAATATAAGTAAAAAGTATTTAAAAGAATGTCTAACAATGTCAGATTTGGCTTTTTTATTTTACAGGAAACTAATTCTATTGAAGGACTAAAGAAAGCTTCTAATACAATCTGAATCCATCCAGCAGTCTGCTACTTTTTCAAAATCCCGATTTCACGATTTAGCTGAGTTTCCAGTCTTCGTTTTTCAAGTCGACGTATTAATCAAATTATTTATTGCCAAACCCCACTATAAAGTGCATTTCTCCAACTTTAGGACTCCTATCGTGGATAAACTACTGCTTTTTATTATCTTAAATATGTTATCGCCTCTGATCAATGGAAGGTTTTTTTCCCAAATTCCTCTTGCCGTACAGTAAAAATGATCAGAGTTGTGCGCGCGAGATAAGTAAAACTCTTTGAAGCTAGCGGGATGAAATGAAGGTCAAGGCGAGACTGTCAGAACGTTCCTAAATGAGTTTTCTCAAACACTTTTGGATCTTCATTTTCAGAGTCAACAGCCAGCAGGCACCGCAATGTGTGTAATTTGCGATGATTAAAGAGGTTTATGCATGCCTGTGTAAATGTTGATGGCCCAGCCAGGAATCACCTGGCGCATCATAGACACATTTCCATAACCCCCCCTCACTTAAATACCACAATGGGATGAGAGCAGCTCAGGCTGCAACCACACGCAAAAGCCTCTCATCATTACCGTATCAAACATGGAAGAACAATTTAGCTGCATGAACACCTGAACTTACAAGTGGCCCCTACGAACGCACAAATAGTACAGTACGATAAACACACTTTCATACCCCTGTCTTGTGAAGGTTGCTGATGCGACTGACTTGTCCTTGGTTGTTGTCCAAGTGGCTGCAGATCTTATTATCTGCTTATTAATGCCGTGGCCAGAAATACTGGTTTTCCTTTTCGAATCAAGAGCAAAGTAATTGCAACATGAAGCAACTAAATTGTGTTATGACTGCTATGCACACCGTCGTATGCCTTAATTTGCGAATTGTCATTGGTGACACAACCGTGTTGGGCAAACGAGCCTGCAATGAAAACAACACTAGTTCTAAAATTTATTAAATCAGAAATGGATTGCACAGCACTCTGTTTTAAGTCCTTTTTTCATCCAATAATAATTCATGCTGGTTCGGAGTTACTTGGCTGAGAAAAATAGTTAAGATTAAAAAAAAATGTGAATACTATTGAATAAAAGCAATAAGTTGGAGCTAGTCACCGTTCCAATATTTTTGAATGAAAATTTGGTGTTGTACCCTGTCTCTCACCCAAATTGTGGATAGGCACCAGCTCACCCATGATACTAATGATCAGACCTTAAAAAAAGGATGGATGGATTTTCAGATGAAGTTTTTTTATTCCCCCCAACAATTATTAAATGGCCATTTTAAATGGGAGATAAAAATCCTATTACATTAGTCATAGGGAAGGTGACATTTTTTTTGTCATTTGGGGCGAATGAGGAAGAATATTTTTATACTAACGTCCTTAAATGTCCTTAAAATAGATTTAGAGGACCCCTCAAGGGTTCGTAAAGTGTGATTTATTCGTAAAACATGAACACTATCCTTTTGGGAGTACCTAATATCCGAGGATTAGCTGCAGGCCATGTGTGTTCAAGCTAAAACGTTAGCATTTGTAATTTCCCAGAAGCCATCCTGCTACACCGCAGCGTTAATGAGCGTTTCCACAGAATCTCTGCCGCTTAAAAGGATCACCTTATCCCCCCCCTCCAAAACCAACTTGCTCTATCGGGTTTACGTAGGTGTGACCGGCGGGATTTAGGTTTTGATGAGCAGTAGGTCAGTATCGGGGGTGTGCGCGGACGGGTTTTACAAAAAGGCCGGAATGAGAGCGACAAAGGAGAGGCCGGCCCATTGAAAGGCCACAGCGCCGCCTCTCCTGCATGCCAAGCATTCCGATGCGCTGTGTAAAGGTTGGGCGACGAGGTGGCCTTTTCGCACCGCCGTCTTGTCCGATGCAGCCAGGGCCTTCAAACCGACGACAGCTAACGACACTTAGCTTCAAATATTTGCACTTACCTTGCAAAAAAGAGATAAATGTGCCTAGCCTACCGATCGACGGATAGTGAGGTTTGCCTAAAATCTTGCAAAACTTTTTTGAGAGGAAAATAGTGATTTGCATAACAACAAATTTCAGTTTAAAAATACGCTGATGATACAAAAATGTTATCCAGTTGGTTGTTCATTAAGTATAGATTTGTTTTGTGTAGGCTGTCACTTATTGAATCGTTTGCTAATCTAGTAACTAGTAAGGTTGAATATGCGTTGGAGTGGATACAGTGACTCATTTTTTTAATCTTCTGTGCATATGAATTTTTAGACCCCCGACAAAAAACGGTTAGCAATCGCAAATAGCGTTAGTGAGCTAGCAATTACACTTTTAGGTCAGCGAACCGTTAACCGCGGGAAATGAGGGATCACTGTATTTCATGAAAGCCTGCTAACTACTCACTGTGTTTTTAAGCACACAAATACCATCAGCCATCCGGCCACTAGGTGGTGCACCAAAACAAGCAATGTCAATGTATGTCAAGACTGTTATTGCATAAGTGCTTTTTTCGTATGTGCTACTGTAGTCTCCCTTTTTCACTTTGCAATAAATCAAAATTTAATAGTTATATAAATTTCTTTGGGAATGATCCTAAACTTGTGACAGCTATGATATCCTGCAAATATGGTTCAAAGCGAAGCTTCGAGGCGGAAATTTTTTAGTCATCATACAGTAATTTTTAAGTTCGCTTTCCTGACTTTCCTGACCCTTTTTTCCCACCATTCAATCTTCTATTTATAATTGCTCCGCTTCATTTTTTTCCCCCCCAATCTAAAATATTAGCTGATTGGATGTTTTTTAGAATTTGCAGGCCGAGTTGTAAATTATATCAACATGCCGTTTATCTATTTGCCGCTTCAAAACCGGCCGAAGACACTTCCGGCCGGTGATGCGAGAAGCGAATGATATTCCGTAACAGCTGCCCGGCGAGAGACCGCGGCAGATCCTGCCGTTCCAAATACCGCTGGTGGGAACCCTTCCAACTCGGCGAGAAGAATGGGCCTTTCTCCAGCTAATGTTTAATGCCAGGCGGTGAACTTGAGGCCGGAATACCTCTTGGGCAGCGATGCGTTACTAAACGGGAGCGCGTCATTGTGCAATTGTCTTCTTTTCGGGGGGGCAAAATCAGTACGGGGGGGGTCCCCCTCTCGAAGAGGTCCCGAACGATTAAAAAAAAGCCTCATTCCAAGCGTGACAGATGCAAGGCGTGAGGAGAAAAGGGAGGGGTTTGATGAATAAGGAAATGATGAATCACGGCGTAATAGAGCATCGTCTGCATGGAGTCGAATTAACATCTTGCACAGCCACCCACGCGACTACAACGTTGGCGTTTGAAGGGGTCGGGTCAAAGAGAAAATGAAGGCGAGAGCCACCGCAATCTCCCGCGTGACATCAATGGGCTTGCAGAGAAAATAAATAGGCGGGCAAAGGTCAGCGTTAGCAATTATCGGCAGTCATTTGGACGCGCCGGTTTGGCGCAAATGCAGTCATTTTGTGTCAAGTAGAGTCCAGGGACAAATGTTGTGTACCTTGGTTAGCTGAGGTGCGGCACTTGCGTCACAACCTTCGCATGCAAAGAGAAGGCGTTGGATTCGATAAATTCAGTGATGAACAATTTATCCTGACGCAGATTTGCCCGAATGGTCACAAAGACAAACAGTATCAGCTGTCGGCGCCGGCCTTATTCAAAGTATCGAGGACTTGTGGAGGATGCCGATACAAAGCGCAGATGCTTAAGGCGAGGATAAGATGGTCAAGCAAGTCCGCTTTGCCGGTTGTTGCCGCTATAATGTGGCATGGCAGTTTGATGTATAAGTGAATCATCATTTGCACCAAAGGTTTTGTTCAAAATGTTTTGTCATAATGGTAAATGAAATTTCAGAAAAGTATCCGTGACTACCCATGTTGATATTTTTTGTATCAAGCAATCCCGATCTTTTAATGTTTTACATCGTAATGTAATAATTATCTTAGATTTTTATATTTTCATGGTATTGGGATTTTTGTTTTCGTGAAAAAAAAAATAACATAAGTCCCATAGTCACAAAACATCCAAACTTTCACAATGTTACTTCCCCAATCCCCCAAAATATAAATCCAAAAAAATATATACATTTTCCTTCTCGTGAGAGTATGAATTTTGTCTTTAAAAACATCATTCCATTCTTGTAATGTTAATTTAAATGTCCTTGTTTTTCTAGTTTCAAAAATATTGCATTCGTTTTATTCATACTCATTTTTAATCATTTTTCCTAACTGTCATAACCTCGTCATCAGTTGTATAGTAAAAATGTATAGAGTAATAATTTCATCTTTTTTTTTCCAAACCAGATAAACAAACGATCGATCTTCAATGTGGTTAAATGGAGACATTTTGACAGTTGTCATCCAGATATGAAAATTTTGACCACCCGTAAAAAGAAGCCACCTGGCGCACTCAACATCCATCCACGATCACCTGCCACACGGAAAGGCTAACGTTTGCTCCTTTTGAATAAGCGGGTGCACCAACAACACTAAATGTGCTGGTAGATTGCGATAGCAAGATCGGTTCATCTCATTTGCGGCTTGAGCCCATTTCTCTGAGGTTTGATAGAAGACTTTCTCGGTGGACAAACATTCAAATGTTTAAAAGATTTAGTCCTGAGCAAATATTGTAATGTGCTTAAGCGAGGTATCCTTGAGTGTGTGTTTGTGTTTGTGTGTGTGGGGTGGGTGATTTTAACTTGGTAAGAACGCCGGAGGTGACGTAGCAACATATTGCCGGATGAAGAAATATTTTTAAAATTGGCGGACTAAGCCCGACGAGAACAGTATATTTCTCAAGGTGTAATCACCACCCTGTGTTACCTGTCATCAATGGTTACTTTTTATTTCCTCACACATGTAAATCTTCCAATTTTTTATGAATTGTTTAAACTGTTATATACTTAGGAGAATGGAAGTGTAAACACAGTCTAAATAGGCAGCAAGCTTCCATATAGTATATACCCCCAGGAATAACTAGCTAAGAGCCAGAGCATTTTTTTCATGTTGAATTTACTAATCATCAAGATCAAGCGCTCTCACACGCAGTCCCGTTTTCACGTTTTCCTTTTGCCCCTGAATTTGCCCTCCCACCCACTACAGCAAAAGTTTCAAGCTCATTTTTATCATGAGTCACATTGTAGTTGTAGTTTCTGTTGGAGGGCCGTTATGACTGTAAAGTCAAATTTGAAGTATGATCGTCACACATTCACACATTTTAGAGGCTATTATAAACTGTTCTCAAGGGGTTATTTGATCAGAAAAAAAATGGTAAAGGTTGACGACAGCTTGGAAACTTTGTATTTCAGCCAGAAAGTTCAAGCATAACAGGCATTTCGCGGGCTACGTAACATGATGTGTCGGGCCGGATCTGGCCCACGCGCCTTGAGTTTGACACCCGTGCACTACGGGAGCTTGTCAGGTTTTATCAAATACGGCTGGCGTCGGACGTCGGAAAATTGATCTAATTAGCATGCAGAAAGATAGAGATTAAAACGAAGATTTAACTGCGACCGTAATCAACGGATCACAACTAATGTTACTCTGACAGCCCTAATTTATTTTTTCAAAAATGAATGAACGATCGGTTGCTCATCGCTGCTGCGTTTCCTCTTTCCAACACTTTCCCCTGTGCAATATTTGGGGGAGGAGGGCCCGGCGCGTGCATCAAGTAGCGTGTGCAACAAGTGGTCGTCCGTCGGTAGAGGAGTTTGTGCGCGCAAACCCCGGGAGAGGAGGGCGCTGAAAGCCAGACTGCACCATTCCTCTCCACTGGGGAGGCTCTAATGCGATCCTTGCGGAGGAGTCGTCGTCTTTTTGCAGCGTGCGCAGAGGAAGACGAGGACGCACAGTCGCTCTCTCTCCCCTGCCCGCTCTCGCTTTTCCGCTCCTCCTCCCCTCCCGCGATCAATCCCCGATCGGCATCGCGTCGTCGACACGGACGCCAGTCTCGCCTCCCTCGCGCCCGGCGTCCGAGCGGAACTCATTTGGCCCGGCGTTGAATTCGATGCCATCGCTCGGGGGGATTCTACCGAGAGCGACGCGAGCGGCGGGGTGACTTGCCCGAGCATGTTCACAACCGAGGCGGCGTCGGATCTACCTGCGAGTCGGCCACCGGCCTCACGCCGCCACAGCCCCGCCGTCACCGCCACCGCCCCCGCAAAAGCACCGCCACGCTCCAGCCAGCGTCACTAAGCAGGAAGGAAGCGGACGCCGGCTCCCGAAAAAGGCAGCACCATGGGGTTCTACGGCACTTTGAAAATGATTTTCTACAAAGTGAGTCACTGCGTCGCCTCCGCTCTTTTATTATTGAGCTCTTTATTTTTTATTTTTTTTAATGACGCGCCACTCGCGGGTGAGGTTGCTCGGGCACTGCGGAGGACGGAGAGCGGCGTGGCGTGGCGCAGAGCTCGGGCAGCCCCGGGGAGGCCTCGATCTTGCGTTTATTTGTGTATACTCCACGCCGATGTGGCGTCCTCGCCTCGCTAAATACCGACACCCGTCTCAAACCGGCGACGGGTGGTGGAGACGGGACTCAGATGTAGGCTTTTGTCCAAAATGACGAAAAATGCGCACGGACTTCTTCATCGATTTGACGCACCGTGCAGTAGAATGGCGTTAAGCGATGACACTCGGGGTTCGCAACTGGTGGCTGGAGGCCCAAACGTGAACCCTTTTCGACGCAATGAGAGCCTGCTTGGCTCTTATATATATATCTATAATTTATATTTAGAATGGTAGGCATGTTTATTTTCCATTATGCATAAAAATAAATACTGCAAGTGGATGTAGTATCCTTAATTTCCATTTTCGAAACGTACAAACTACATGCGTTTGCCCGCAATGTAACAGAGGTTGAAAATCACTTGAAATGTATCCGAAAAAGAAGAAATGACATGACAATATTTGTCCTCTTATTTATTTACAAAACATTTTTTAAAATTTAAAGGTCAGTTTGACCCAAAATAAAAAGAGCAAGGTTAAATGTTACTTAAAGCGGCATTCCAAAAACATAGTTTTAAATCACTTATTTTTTCCATGGATTAAAAAAAAATGCATTTGTAATGTTAAAAATAGGTCAGTGTAAATCCCTAACAAAACAGGAGTGCTTTTAAATGTCGTTTCTCAGCATGAAGGCCTTTATTGTCTTAAAGACATAACTTTAAAAATACCACAATGAAATCGCTCTTGTTCTATGGACATATTTATATATTGGTAAATACCATTTTGCTATCCTGCTCCAAATTAGCCAAATCACTGTCATTCATTCAATTTATCAATTGAAATAGCTTGTTTGCTTGTGTTTAATAGAGGTCTTAAAGTAGATGAAAATGCCTTGGAAATGTTTTATTTTGTAGTTACTGTTAGATTTGATTGGAAAGGGAAAAAACAAACGTAAATAGCTAGAAACCTGCCTCTCTTCACCTCCAAAACATACCCTACTTTTTTGTCATCCAGCTTGGAACTTGTTTTTGAAACCCTCACAAAAGGCTATTTTATTCCAAAATGAGAATAGCTCACTTGTATGGAAACGGTTGGAAGGACTTTGGCACGCTATGCCGCGGCGGTTGTCTCGCATGCATCTGATCTGTTGCTTGTCGGAGTCTTTCACTGACAGTATTTCTTAGCGCTCCCATGACATTATACTTTTGCCCCAGGCTCGGACCTGGGATAATGGGTCACTGTGTCAGCTCGTGTGAGGTTGCGTCTCCTCTGGGAAATCGGGTGGTTGCAAGTACGAATCGTGGTCGGAATTTGAATATTTTATACAATTTTCTTCATGTACTGCAGTGGTATCTTGACTTGTTTGTTGCTCAAGTCATTTCCTGTGAAATGAATGCGGACAGTCTGTTTTAGCCTGCAAAAAAATGCTTATGTTTTTCAAGATAACAGTATATAGAATTAAAAAGTCTCAATTGAGCTGCAGTTTGATAATGGTGGTGTGTTAATGATGCATTTATGCTCATGTCAGTTTTCTTAAACGGTGGATCATTGCTGTGTTCATATCAATATTCATTTTGTTAGTTTTTGGAGATTGATCATGTTAGCATTAAGCTAGCAAAAGTGTTTTGGTTAAATTAAGGGCGACATGACCGAAAATATGTCTGATTGCATTACTGTTTTCGTATGATTTCATTTATTTATTCATTTAAAATGCCACAATTATATGGCAACTATTGTAAACACATCTTGAGAACCAGCCGTTCATCATTCTGCCACTTGCAAGACTTTAACAATTAAGCTCGTTTTTAAATCGTTGCTTTTCAAATGTCATTCATCGATTTAATATAGATTGATTGTATTTAAATATACAATTTGTAGTTCTTGTTTTATGTTTAGATGCCAGGAATGGCAATTAACAGAAGCAAGCACGCGTGGCCTTTTTATTTTTTATATGTTCATGGGGGGCAGAATAAACAAACATCAAGAGGCGGATTTATAATTTAATGTTTAAAAAAAAATGCACAAAGGATATGTGAGCGCCTGAAGCTGTCGGCGTTTGAAACGTCACAGGATTTTGCTGATTTTATCCAAGCACATCAAAATAGTCGTTCCCCTTGCGTCCATGGTGAAAAAAAGTGGTGGCTGAAGCGCTCCCTTATTAGTCCTCACCCCCTTCTCGCTCTCTTCTTCACACACAAGAAGAGGCTTGTTACACACATTCTTTTTTTTCTTCTCTACACCTTAGTTTTCTTTTGAAGTTCTTTTCCACAGGCACATCAATGTGCACCATGGATCTCCTTGGCCATTGAACTGCCATTGCAATGAGATCACCACTTGGTGGTTGTCTTATGTGGAGGCAGGATCTTCACCAACACAAATAACCTCTAACCTCACACACACACACACACACTACATCTACATGGTTTCTGTCTGCTTTTAGACTCCTAGTTGGCCTGTTCCATTTCCTGCTCTTGCCAACCGAAATGCGTCACAACAAACCAAGTAACTGCACACTGTTCCCTCATTATTGGTTGCAGGAATGTAAACAGGAAGGAGGTCAGCCGTCTGAAATAGAGTGATAGAGCTAAAAGGATTTTATTGTCGATAGCTAGCCAAGATGGACGATATGACGGGGTAGGGTACGATGTCAAAAGTTAGCTAGCTAACATTGTATGATTTATTTATGTATTTAGAAACCCTGATGCAATGAATCTGATTTTTGTACACATCCAATTTGCGCAGAGCCTGGAAAATATTTGTGTTTTCAGAAATCTAACCACATTTTATTCATGCAAGGGATTTATTTGGTCCTTTGGCAATTGCCAGGTGTACTTTGCCTTTATTTTGTTTGTCTCCTTAATGTAAGCAGATTGGGAACAATTATCACAGTATCACCAGAAGTGTAGAAAAGTCAGTAGTTTAGTAAACTTCTGATCCGTATGGCATCAATCCTGAATAAAACCTAATAATTTTCTTGTCACATTGTGGCAGGTTTTGTCGTGTTATGAATTTACTATCCAGTGTTCTCTTGTTTATTGCTCGGGTTACTTTCCAAAATAACCCACAATAGGTTAATTACGCAAAGAAGAGGGTTTATTTTAGTTATACATATTTTTTTTTTTTTTTATTTAATCGTTTAAAACATGTCATTGGCTTTATATTTTGCACATTGTTTCAATCGTTTAGCTCAGGGTTGTCATTTTTATTGTGGGTCTCGTTGTAATCATAGTTTGTTAGAGGGCCGTTGCAACCGTGAAGCCAAACAAATAATTAATTTTAATGCATACGTTTGTCACACATCTACCTAGTTTTGAAAGCAAATGTGGGTAAAAACTGTTCAAAAGGGGAATTGGTAACACAAAAGTTGAAAACTACTTGCAAATGTGACATTGTGCTAAAAACTTGAATATAAATCGACCATTTCCCAGATCCAGCCCCCAGACCACGAGTTTGACACATATGGTTAGATGTTGTCAATCCCCAGAATTGACAGTGAACAGTAAATATTCTCAGATTATTATTATACTGAATCAAAACTATAAAATTTAAAATCACTCGCTTTTATTTTGGAAAGCAATAATCTATACTTTGGATAACTTTGTGCCCGGTTATCGACCGATGTTAATTTGAAAAAACAAAATCTTGTTTAACTTGTTTGATCTCATCTTGTTGAAATTTTAATAAAATTAAAATTTGATCGATCGACCAAACAAGCAACAGATGAATCGAGTATTCACTCATTTGCTGGCAGCCGTATTTCAAATCACTGAAAGCACCAAAAGCGGCGGTGAAATGTTGACATTGTACGACGGACGGAAAACCCCTCACCACGGACACGCCTCGAAGTATTTAAGCACGCCGACCACCGCCACTTGCTACAGCGCCTTCGTTTTCGACATTCCTAATCCGTCCTCCGCCGTCGCCATGTTTGTTGTCAAAAGGTTACTCTGAATGAATAACCGGCGGCTTTAGAGGCTCTCTCAAAGTGCCGTTTCGCATGCGGGCGGGAGGAGGAAATCATCAATTGTGCTTTAGATCACAGTCTTAATGTCCTGAGGGGGGTTCGGGTGGAGGCGGCGCAGCATTAGCGTGCTAGTCATGTACATGTGCTTCTCCTGCCGTCACTCGCTTTGAGCGCATTGATTCTGTCGTCTGTTTTCAATACAGGAAAGAATAGGCGCCGTCAAATAGCCAGCATTCCTGGCTGTGTTTTGAGAGTGGTCTGGGGGGCTGTTTTGGGCGCACAAACCAAAAAAAAAACCACAAAACAGCCAAATTATAGAGACTGACAAAATAAATGACCAAACTGGCAACGAGACATGTTATCAAGCCTGTGCAGATCCAGACAGTAAGGCATCAAATATGCAGCTTTTCTCTACAGTTATCACACAAACTTAACAGAAAAGCCAACGTAGGATAATGCTGTTTGAATTCAAGCAGGCCTGGCAGATTTTTATCACCATCAAATTTACTTTTTTTTTTTTAAACTGCCATCTCTTGCTGCAGTTGTGATCATAAAACGCAAATGCAAAATAACGTTCGAACCTCGGTCAGGATTTAGCTCATTTTCGTATTACCGAAAACGTGGAATGAATTCCATTGACTGCCCATCAACAAATACTCATTTGTATTTGCTTTCATTTTCCTTTTCTTTTGTTCTCCTGTACGCAGCCAAGTCAGCCTCACAATTGATCAATCTTTTCTAAATTGCATTACCTGGATAGCCGGAAGATAGCACGCTGCAATAGTGGATGGTGTGTCTGCCTCACAGTGGAAAAGTTCCGGATTTAAATCTCCATGTTCTGCATTCATTGACGTGTGTGATTGTTGATGCAGCGCTTGCCTTGGATCTCATTAGCTTTGTATACAGCGCATTGGCTAATGTATTGATCCTCTGTTCTCGGGCTCCCCATTAGCATGAATGTGACGCTAGCAGATTTTAATATGCCGAGTTGCAGACACAATGCTAACAACGTCTGAGGCAATTCTGCACCGCGTTGGGGGGGGGGGGACAACACGACCTGCTTTTTACCCGCTTTGAGAACTTTTCTTCCTTGGAGTTGAAAGCAAAAATAAAATTCTCTCCACAATCTCCTCCACAAAGGTTTAATTCGTGTTTGCGTGTCTCACCGTATCCTCCACTCTTGTTTTTTTTCTTAGATGAAGAGAAAGTTGGACCATGGCCCCGAGGTCCGATCTTTCCCTTCAGGAAAAAAGCCCTGCAAAGGTCCAGAGTACCCAAGGTGAACTTCACACACACACGCACGCACGCACACAAGTACAAAAATAAGAAAGGAATAAGTCAATTAATTTTGAGTTCATTCCAAGATTTTATTGGAGTAAACTTTACAAGCATCGTCAAATCGTTTTTAACAAATTCGATTAATCACAATTATGGAAAATTTAGCAAATTATGAGTTCAAAAATGGTAAATCGTTTGTCCACTACAGAAAATGTATCATTTGAAGCTAACTAGACCCCGTTGTTTAGAAGAAGTAACAAAGCAAAAGACAAACTAGCGCTTCGGCGTTTGTTCAGTGGAAATCAAAGAGTCATTTGTGGTTATCTGGGTTAAGGTCCTTAAGGACCCCAAGGTAAGCTTCATCCACTTCGTCCCGACAGTGTCACACGCCTTTCACGCCGTTATCCGGCATCAAAAGAAATGAAATATTGAACAAGCGCTAGCTTTAGCCGCAAAGCGCATTAAAGGCCGTGGAAGGAAAGCAAATTGGAGATGTTCAAACGGAATGAGGCTTTTCCCGCCAGCCATCCCTGATGTTTCCCATGAATACTTGATGTGCATGTTGCCCCCATTAAAAATACACAGATGCACACAACAGGCACTTAAGTGTAAATGCGGTCGTGTAACCAGCTGTGTATCGGCATCCTGGCCCATTAAATATGAATCAATAATGAAATGGACCCCCTTCCCGCACTCAGGGAATCTCTTCTGCGTCAGTGTTCTCACATCAGGGTGTACAAAAGAGCGTACCAAAGGACATCAGACACCAATATGAAGGCTTGATTTTGCATTCATGTGACACGGCGATGACATTTTCTCCTTTTACACCGATAAACATTTGACAAGTTGTAATTCGATTTTAAAACAGCCGCACCTTAACCACTAATTGGAATAGTGTCCTGATACCAAGAATGAAGCCTATTTACATCGTATTTAGTCTTAGACATGGAAATGGCGGAGCTGACCTTTTTGGGAATAAATGCTCTCATGAATATTGTATATTCCTCTGTAATGTTTCTCATTAGGGGCGGATCTGTATGGCGCTAATACCTGGCCATATCGCACCATATTAGAACAGCCAATACTAGTATGGTCCTCTTTCTTGGAGCAATTTTACAATCACCAACCACAAATAACGAATTAGAAGAATGGAAAAATTGCCATCGATGCCATTGTGTTTGTTGTTTTGTTTTTGTTTTTGTTTTTTTATACCAATGACTACTGGAGTTAATTCATGATATGAGTCTGGGGGGGAAAAAAGCGTGGGTATCAAACACCCTTATTAAACATTTTTGGCCTTCCAGCCCGACGGGAATCGTGCCGTGCCCGGCCACACCCACCACATTCGGCCACATCCGGGCGGCCAACGGTCAGGGCCAGCAGAGGCGGCGCATCACGTCCATTCAGCCACCCGCGGGGCTCCAGGAATGGCTCCGGACATTTCAGGTAAGAAGCTTTGTGAGGACGTTTGGACCGTTGTTCTTCCGAAAACCACAAACTGTCCCCTCACTTAGGAAAGAAAATTCGCCGCATGTCTTTGACAGGGTTTACGGGCAACTTCCAATTGTTTGCGATACAGCGCCACACTCAATGTGGCTAATACCATCATTGCGGTCAAAAGCGACAACTTGAAATAATGACCGCCTCCGATTTTTATATGCGGGACAAACCCTGGGTAGGGGTAATAATCAATCTATGTTGGCTCTTGCTCTTGCGCGATAATTGTTGTCGTTCCAGCCATGCCGGCACATCACTGGAAGCCACGCAAGCGTGGAATTGGAATTAGCCCGAGCTGTCGGGGAAGCTAAAAGCAGATGAGGGGACATGTTTTCGGTGTTAAAAAGTTGAACAGATGCTATCTAATGTCGGGTATGGATACGGCAGAATTATTTCCTGAGCTTGTTATTAACAGGGCAGAGGATAAGATGCTAATCCAAGGATAATTAAGGCAGTCTGTTTGCAGGTTTCGCTCCGAGAGGGGCAGATAGTACAATTACACTAATGGGCAACTATGATTTTCAACTGTCTGCTTTCCAAAATAAAGACATACCGACGCAGAAATCAGTACCGTATTCCTCAGAGTGCAAGTCGAGTTTTTTTTTTCTTTCCTCATTTTCAACTCCCATATTAGGGGAGACTAATCGAATAGCAGTATTTTCAGGCCATGTTTTCTTATTTATTATTATACTTGCAAATTAATTGCTGGGGTCATGCTTGTCGCCCACTAACTTTCGTTTCACATCAATCAAGAAATGAAAAAGAATGTGAAAACCTAGAAATTGACATAGTTGGCAAGCTAGTTGATTCAGCCAATGCTGACTGAAAGGTTTTCCAAACAATCAGCTTTACCGATTGTCTTGCCCACTATTTATAGTCGCCCTCTTTTTTTTTTTTTTCTTATAACCGCTTCGAAGCACAGAACGCTTTTAATTGACTCTCTTGGAAATAAGACGTCACCGCAAACACGTCCATGTCTGAGCGATGACAGACGAGCGTTCGAGCTGCTCATTACGACCGACTCGCTGTCACACCCTCGCGCGAGCGTGTGTTTTTCCGAGGCGAGTCCTCGGGCCAGTTTACCGTCTTTCCAAACTGACAGCTTCTTGATCGTACAGGCGGCCCCAAGCCAAACTTACATTCTGTACATTCCCCCGTCCCGTCCCGTCTCGGCCTGTCTGGCTTTTCGGGGAAAAGAGAAAGCGACGGCGTGACAAATTCGAGCTGTTAACAAAAAAGACAAAAGTTTGCTTGTACCAGCGCATTTTGGCCAGGCAGCGTTTCGTTATGGGGAGGGACGATGTAACTTGCGACATAAGGACTGTGACGATCATTAATTGGCAAAGACTAGTCTCAATTAGCGTTGGCTCCTGCCGTGACAAAATCGGGAATTTGCAACGTAATTCGATACAAAGAACAAAAATGGCAAGTTGAAATGTAGTTGGATGGCAGAAAAAGAACATCAATTCATCTGAAAATGCCGTATGGAAATGGTTTAAAGCGGTATGAATTTACCATTTTTAATATGGAAATGGAAAATAGAACAAGAAACCTGCAGTGTCTTTTCTGTTTTTATTTTAAAGTGAATGCAGCCTCTGCAATTTGAAAATGTCATTCTATTAAATGTTTAGATGGGGTTCGATTTACAGTATTCTTCATGCACTATCATTTTGATTTCAGACATTACCATAGTAAGAAAACCATGGAATTCTACAAAACACAATAAAAAAAAAATAAGGATGTATGAGACACCCAGATTTTTTTTTTTTTTATCAAGCAAACCAAAATCAATATTTATGCATTCATTAATTTATTAATAGCATTTATGAAGATCTGAAACCTAAATATCTTTCTTTCTACAAAGCAAATAGCTTTAGATCTTACAAGATTTTGGAGTTAGCCCACCAGAAAATGTCAGCCCCCATTCATGCCATATTTTCACATTTGACTGACTGAGCCAAGAGTGGAGGAAACCATTTTGCTTGTAAAAATGTTCTCGTTTTGTCTTTTAGTCACTTTGGTGTTATGAATAAAAAAAAAAAATAAAATAAAATAGTTGCACAAACCATTTTTAGGATGTGCCCGTGGGCTGCTTTCAATGGGACAAAGAGGGGCCACAAACAGCCTCCGGGCCATATTTTGGACACCCCGTCGTTTCTCGTATTTTTTTTTTTACCATGATGACAACTTTGTCTTACTATACTGTGTCCTGTTTGACCACAAATATGTGTCCATACTCATATAGGGTCCATTTCTGCCCACTTTATCCACAGCCTACTTTGGAACGACTCCTTAATAATAGCTCTGCTCGGGTCCAGACGCATTGGCTAGGGGAGTTCCTAAAGATGTTGAAAAGCTCCATAAATAACCCAAGGAGGCCTGCGCGACATAAGAGCCTTTTGCTGGATGATAGTCGTGGAGGAGGGGAACTGTGTCGAGAACAAACGTTTTGATCAGCTAATGGCGGCGGGCTGAGGAAACACTCCAGAGAGGAAAACACTCAACATCATACACCAGGCAGGGAATCCTACAAGCCACAAACATCATCGCAACGCTTGTCGGAATGAGGCTGACTAGGGTTTTGTGTCGGAAATGTGTGATTGGAATGCATTGTACAGAGCAAAGAACATACATGAAGGTCGCAGGTCACGCTTCGGTGGAAACGTGAATGCAAGTGGTGCAAATTTCCCAAGCATAGCATGAGATAACATCCAAAATATAAATCAGTGGTGCAGGATTTTCTTTTTTTCCCCCCAATCTCATGAGAAATATCCTCCAAACAAAAAATATTAAAAAATATTAATATAAATAATAATAAAAAATATTAATGAAACAAAACGAATACAAAAAGATCAGGTAACTATTGGGACAATCCCAGCTGACCAATTGCACCGAACAATCATTCATGCACCCAATCAACACTTGAGGACAACTTTGACCAATACACCCGCCATGCATGTTTTTTGGAGCTTTGGGTGACGCAAGGTGGAAAGCAACTCAAAATTGAGCTCATTTCGCTTATCGCAAGAAGATTAAAAAAAAAAAAACTTGTCACGCATCGTCAGGGCCGGTTTGCGGTCACCCGGAGCTATCCAATGCGGCCAGCTGATCTTCCAATACAAAAACAAAGCCAAGCAAATTACGTTCTTGTTTTTTTTAAACAGCTAAATGCCGGCAGTTAACACCCTGCAACAAGCCCGAATGAGCGTAGCGACAAGATAGTTTGCGTTCGGTGCGAACGTTGCATTAAATACCTGGTTGTGCCTGACCGTTGCGTGTGCTCTTCCACCGTGGCGAGTCCGGCTTCTGACGTTCAACTTTGCGTGTTTGCGGCCCCAAAACGGGCCGAGTGCCTGCAGCCGTCTTCGTAGGTCACGTCGGGAGTTGTTTTTGTCTCCTCCACGCCAAAAACATCCGCAAGATGCTCCAATGACAGGCTTGTTTACATAAGCAATCAAATGACTGCCGCCCGGCTTATAAACTCTTTTGTTTTGCCTCGCATCGTACTGTCAAACTGCATCGGGTGCTAGGTACCATCTGCTTTTATATGGTGTTCAACTAGTGCGCTGCATTGGCCAGGCTTGAGCATGTTTACCAAAGTTGATCTAACTGATGGAATTATGGTGTGAAATAGGGCTAAGTAATCAAATTAGTTTGATTAATTCGCCTTTTTTTTTTTTTTCAATTGACCCTTTTAAAATGAGCTTTTTAACCCCTGATTGTCCAGGGATTTATCCAAGCTTGTCCTTATCACCACCCAACTTGGGCTGACTTTAAAAGGGTCATAACATCGTCAAATTTAATATATATTTACTTTCAACCCCTCAAAATGCTCCTTTGTGTGCACATAGTAGTTGGAGTGACTATGTGTTTCTATTAATACATAGGTGTCAAACTCAAGGCCCGAGGGCCAGATCCGGCCCGCCACATCAATTTATATGGCCCGCGAAATCCTGAGCAAACTTCAAATTTCTGGTTAAAATACGAAATTTGCAAGTTGTCCTCAACATTTCAAATTTTGGGGGTAAAAATAACAAGCATTTTTTGTTACCAATATCTCTTTTGAACAGTTTTTTCCGGGCTCTTATTTCAAAACTAGTTAGAAGTGTGACAAACACACCTAAAATTGATTTAATTTCACAATTATACCGGCCCTCTGGCAAAAAGTATAACTACAATCCGGCCCCTGATAAATATGAGTTAGACACCCCTGTATTAATAGTACAATGTGGATTCCGTTTCGCAAAAAAGTTGCTTGTTTTATTTAGTTTGTATAGGAAAAAAATGTATTGCTGATGTCTGCAGAAACCCTGTCTAAATCTCATGCACCCCCTCTGAAATGCCTTCATGTAACCCCACTCAGCGACACTAAATACAGTAGTCCAGACAATTACAATTTGACACGGTAGTCCAGATAATGACAATTTTTACACCGTAACAACTGTCGACACAGGAATAAATTAGATGTGCTGCATTGGCACAAGAAATTAGGCGAATTCAACTGAAACACTTCCAAAGTCAATCATTAAAAAAAAAAAAAAGGGGAAACCTTTTGTTCATAGCAGATCCTGACAGCATAATTGCTGAAAATCTGTTTCCATGGAGACAATTGTCAAGCTGAATTTCAATGCGGAAATATGTGCGAGTATTTTAAAACCGCTTATGTATATTAAGTAAGTCTATGTTTTGTTTTTGTTTTTTTTGTCCCCCAGAGCTGGACCGGCCCCGAGAAGCTGCTGGCGCTGGACGAGTTGATTGACATCTGCGAGCCTACGCAGGTCAAGCATATGATGCAGGTCATCGAGCCGCAGTTCCAGCGTGACTTCATCTCCCTGCTGCCCAAAGAGGTGAGAAAAGAAATAGCTCCTCCATTTCAATACCCCCCCCCCCCCCACACACACACACACACACACACACACACACAGGTCTTTTTACTTCTTTGTGTCAGACATCAAGCCCTTGAATGGAAACACCTGACATTTCGCTAGCGCTAATCCGACCGAAGGGCCGCCTTGCGTCATTCACGGTGAATCAAAAGAAGACTACAGATGAGTGTTCAACACCGCAATCCATTGTATACTTCATCAAAGATGTATAAAGCCCTCTGAGGGGCCACTTTCTTAAAAAAAAAAGTTGCAGGATATCAGGACAAGCCAAATGTTTGGGAACAAAATGTTTACTTCATGATGGCCGTTCATTTTCCTTTTGTTAGCTGATTTGTTCTAGTTTTAAAACAGATTGTCCAATAGGGCTGTCGGCTGTATATTAACCTGACATCTGCACGGCGCAAATGATGGTCCCAACACCATTGGAAAAAGCTGGAAATTCCACTTATTAACCTTGACAAAGCGCTCGTGTCAAGTAAAAAAATCTTACGGGCGGTGAGCTTGTGAATCTCATGGAGAGAATGCCAAGAGGGTGCAAAGCAGTAGTCTTGAGCTAAAGGCGGCCATTTTGAAGAAACTAGTACATAAAACATGTTTCAGGTATTTCAATTATTTTCTTTTACTATGTGCACAAATCCTTATTGATGATGAAGTTACTTTTTCCTATTATCTTCAAATAGTTCAAGAGACCACTGTATATGGAGTTCCGAAGTTTAATAAATCTGACATTGCTCGTGGAGCATTTAAGTTTTTTTTGTTTGTTTTTTCTTCTCTTATCCATAAATGCTATGGGCTGGTGAGGGCGTCAAAATAAAATGAGACCAATAAAATCAATGAAAAAAGGCAAATTCATATCATTTATTTAATTTTTAATTATTTTTTTTTATTTTTTTTATTTTTATTTATTTTTTTAACATTAGGAAAACATTTTTAGAACAAACATTGGTCTTGTATTTCACCCCCAAAAAAATCTTGTGACAGATACAATCGTGCTTTGCGGTTGACAATCATTTGAAATATTGTAGCAAAAATACAATGTTTACAACAAACTTTTGAATGTTATGGTAGAAAGTGTGAGTTTTTTTTATGCAACAAAATAAAGAATGCTCAAATCTTCGACGAACGGCGAAAACGATTGCTTCTTCGTAGCAGCATAAACATGTTTTCTCGATGTAGTCGAAAGTGGTACCAGCAAATAAGCCTTGAGATCTGTTGACCACATGCTGAATTTCTCACGCGACGGTTAGAGCTGGTCTCCAGATTTTCCACGAGGTCCTGCGCTAAAGTTTTTATACATTCACTCTAGCGGACTGATTCAAAGAAAAATTCAGTCAACGTCATCATCCCTGTTCACGGCATTCTTAGGTGCTTTTTTCTTTCTCGAACGGTGCCGTTCTCATGCCGCCTCCTCGCCATTCCCACAGCTGGCATTGTACGTGTTGTCGTTCCTGGAGCCCAAGGACCTCCTCCAAGCCGCCCAGACGTGTCGCTACTGGCGCATTCTGGCGGAGGACAACTTGCTCTGGAGGGAAAAATGCCGGGAAGAAGGTGCGTGCTTAATCCTCTGCCGCAACATGTCCTTTTGAGGTCTTTGCCGATGACCTTGCCAAAAAAAAAAATGTTCCCCACATTCCCCTCTCTTTTCTCAGGCATCGACGAGCCTTTGCCCCTCAAGAAGAGGAAAATCGTCAAGCCGGGTTTCACTCACAGCCCGTGGAAGAGTGCCTACATTAGGCAGCACAGAATAGACACTAACTGGAGGAGAGGGGGCCTCAAATCACCCAAGGTAGCATTTTGGTCTTTGCTGAACTCCGCTGATGTACCGCTTAAACCATGGGAGCGCTTACGATTTGTCCAATCACATAGAAACGACATTTTGCGTGTAAATTGGAGATTTTCATTAGGGCTGTCAAAGTAAGGTTTGGAGGTTACTTGAAATTTTTACAAAGCGTTAAAAAGAATAAATAAATCAGTCAACGCAGTGTTATCATTGATCGAAATAGAATATTAAAGTAGTTTGTGTTTAGTGGGAACAATTTAGCAATGTCACGCGAGCGGGATTCAGATTTACGCAGCGAAGATTTTGAAATTGATTGATTTACGGGTTTTTGCAAAACGAGAAACCAACTTGGGCGGGAAGTGGACTTATATAAGTACTAAAACTAACAAGGTAGTCCTGTACCTCCTGTACCCACTTTGCTTAGCCATGTATAGTTCTACATCTTTGGTGTACCTTCTCAGTCACTAAGAAAAAAACTGCCCGTTGTGCCAGATTTGGCACTATTGTTCAAAAGTTCTAGTATACAGGAAAATAATTGTATGAAACGGCTAATCTATCACGACCATATTTGAAACAAAATATTTGTTGTTACATAGCCGATACTATTTATCATGATTAATCATTAACAATGTTGTGATAAGTCATAAAATATTAATCGTTTACCAGCACCGATTCATAGAAAGAATGAATGCATTTTTCCCACGCGCTCCCCTGTTCCGTGCACACATTTGCCAGCACTGGATGAGAACTCACCGAAAGATACTTGACCTCAAATCAACAGTAGCATTTTCCTTCAGAGACCTCAATTCGCCACCAAGATATAAAAATGAGTGCGATTACATCTTATAGAAAATTAATGGCCTTCGAACAGTTCCCTGATAAACCCCATTGGGGGCAAAACTAAATGGATGAGAGGGGAACTCAAGGCGGCATTTTGCTTCAAATTAATGAGGTCTAATCTTGTAGAAAATGAACGAACCCCGGAACGTTTCCCTGATGAACTCCCCTTCGCCGCGTTCATCCGCCAGCGCATTTTCGACGCTGACTGGAGTAGAGGGGAGCTAAAATGCCTGCGCGGGGCTGAGCACGCAGTACCCCCGAACCACATGTCAACTTCAAAGATGACATGTGACCGGTCACAGCATGCCGTGTTGGCTACTACACCTGCGGCACTTACTGACATTTTGCGCTGGTTCTTTGATGTTGAGAAGCGAATGATCTCTCCGCTCAGGTGCTGAAAGGTCACGACGACCACGTGATCACCTGCCTCCAATTCTGCGGCAACCGCATCGTCAGCGGCTCCGACGACAACACGCTCAAAGTCTGGTCGGCTATCACGGGAAAGGTAAGAAGCCTTCGAATCCACTTAGCGGGGATGCATCGAAACAAACGTTTGGTTGAAATCGAAAATGGCTGAAAAAAATTGGAAGTGAGCCCACATTATTTTGACATTTGCGGTTATTGACGTTTAACGACGGACCTTTTTTTCCCGATGAGTCGGAAACGTCTGACTGCGTTTGAATGCACCGCATACATAGTTAGCAGCTTGCGCTAACGCTGGCAACTTGTGGGTTTGTTTGCGTCCTTAATCAGCAATTAAATTAGATTTTTTGACGTGTTTTTGACGTTAGCTCTGATGTGACTGCGGTAAAATACAAAGTCGCGAGGATTCAAGAGTCACCCTGCTACCACACTTCCGATTACTACCGTATTTTCCGCACTATAAGGGGCACCTAAAAGCCTTAATTCTTTTTTAAAAAGCTGATGTTGCGCCTTATAATCAGGTGCGCCTTATATATGGATCAATGTTGGGATTGGTAGATGGGGAATGAAGTGATAAAGTAAGCTTTACCTGTTTCTTTTGTGTGTTTACAGTTGAACAGGGTTGCTCATATTGACATTGAGTTATTATGCTTGAGGGTGCGCCTTATAGTCCGGAAAATACGGTAACTTCAAAGTAAAAGCCTTTTATGAGTATTGGTGTCCATGTATTATACGGTGTTTATTTTTTAAGTTGACCTTTGCAACACGTCGTTGGTCTATGACATGATGTTAATAGTCATTTTGATAGGTCTTTTCATCATGTTATTCGTCGTCTTGGTAGGTCTTTTTTTTCTTTTCTCGCAGTCGCAGGAAGGAAGTGGAAAGCTTGAGTGCTTTTTTCTCAACTTGTAGCCTAACAAGCGACGCCACTCTCCTGTGTGCTTGTATGAAATTCAGACAGGTCCTTGCTGTTTTTGGGTCATCACTACATCCGTTTGTTTTTTTTATGTATTGTGTTGATTTTGATTGTCTTTCAGCTGAATATGAGGAGTTCATAGTTTGCCATTTTCAACCAAAGGTTTTCCGAGAAATTGCCTAACTTTTCTGTCAAATCTCCTGAGACAACTATCTCTTTTGCATCCTCCGATCAATGACTGATTACAAATTCTAATTAGAAAATTCCAGCTGGGCAGAGGTGCTGTCGTAATGCACATTTCAAAACGAATGCCCTTATAGGCTTCATTACAGTACAATTCTTTCTGATCATGCAGCACGACCGCAAAGTGCGTTGGTATTCCAAGCCGTTGCTAGCGCGGCCACACAGCTTTCGTGGCGTGGCATTGTGCGGCGCTGACTAAAGAAAAAGCACCGTGGCAAAGGAATGTGTGGAATTTGTTGTAAATCACTGCAGCACCGCTGTTGTTACAGAGCTTTAAATAACAATGCTCTGTTCTCTTTGTTACTGCATACTTGAGCGCTATTTCCTCGCGTGTTTATTGGTGAAAATTAGATGCAGTTTCATTGAAGAGCTGAGAATTTTCCCACCGCTGGAAATGTAGCTCACGTCTGGCTTGAATAGGAAAGAGAAAGAGAGGGAGCGGAATTAAACCCAGTCGACCATTCCGGCTCAAATTGCCTGTCCACGCCAATAAAAGTGCAGTGTAAAAGATACATTAGGATTACCACCATCTGCATGTAGCGCCTTCCACGCAGTCAGCACTCCTTCACAGTCTGTCACGGGATGCTTGGCCGCGCCATTTCACACTCTTCAATCAATGCATTAGGGGCATTTGACCTGTTAAAAGGGGAGAACAAAATGTGGGGTTATTTGCCCGGCGCCTACTCCGCTGAGAATAATTTGTTCATTGTTTTGCAATATGTCTGGAAAGTCCTTCAAAAAAAATGGACCTTGAACACTTATTTTGCTGTGGAACACCTTTCAAAATAGAAAATAAACTCAAGATTGCCCTGACGAACTCCATTCAAAAGTATCCAATCTGAAAACTGATCTTTAGGAGAGTGACCTCGAACCCTGCCCTGAGGAACTCCATTTATTTTTGTACAATATACCGGGGTGCTCGTGTAGAAACTGAGTGAGAATTCAACACTCTCTCCCTCGCACGCTTTCTTTATCTCTTTCTCTCCTCTCTCTCTCTCTAGCTCTCTCGCTCTCTCTCTCTCTCTCTCCCGTTCTCTCTGTCTCTGTCTCTCTCTATCTATCTGTCTATATGGCTCGGTATCGTGGCTCGGTATCAGACCACAGACCACAGGTTGGGAATCGCTGATTTAAATTCAAGCCTTAAACAAACATCCCCATTGGCACCACAGGGTCCTCCCCTTTCTTTGCCAACATTGCAGTTTGGATGGTGCCGACAAGAATTTCTTTCGTTGTCCAAATCAGAGAATGTTTTTGCGCCTTGGACACATTCATTGCACATGGTGGACACTCACCAGAGAGTGCAGTGGATGGGCATCTTCTCACTGGAGTTTAAATATTCAAATCAGTCCAAAATAATGTGTAGACTGGAATGTTATAGCCAAGATATTTTTTTCTCTGCAAATTTATTCTTTGCTGCTTAGCCTGTGTGTGTGTCTGGGGGGGGGGGAATTCTCGCGGGTATTCTCGCTGATCTGACGTCTAGCGGGATTTTCCCTATGCAGTTTCGCCATGCGTCGCAACACTTTAATCACAGGACAGAGACTTGGCACGGTTGCACTGTAATCTTGCTCACGCTCCCTGCAGTCAATCTTCTCTGTCTGCGGCAAAGCTGCTACCTTCCCATGTTGTACATACAGCAGCCTCTACCCACGCACTTTTAATTGAATACATTGAAGATCCGCTAATAGAAGCACACAATGCAGACAAACTGCGCAAATCCAATTGATCAAAAGCATTTCCCGTAAGCGCGCTAATCAATTGCTAATCTAGCGCGCCTAATGAGAATGAATGTGCGCCGCGTCTTTATTGGACACTTGTCAGGGCATGGAAATTCAAATTGTTCATCATTTCATACATTGCTTTCTAACCCCACAGTGTCTGAGGACGTTGGTGGGCCACACCGGCGGCGTGTGGTCGTCGCAGATGCGCGACAACATCATCATCAGCGGTTCCACCGACCGCACGCTCAAGGTCTGGAATGCGGAGACGGGAGAATGTATCCACACCCTCTACGGGCATACCTCAACGGTGCGCTGCATGCATCTGCACGAGAAAAGGTGAGGACTTGCTTTCAAAGCTCGGAAACACTGTTGGCACTTCTGACAAGGGGTTGGGCTCATGTAGCAGAAATGGAGTTGTGGTGGGATTTTGTCTTTTCTCTGGCCCAGAAATTTTGGTTTGGTAAGTTTACCATTACGGTGATGGAATTTATATCTCGTTGGCTTTACGATCCTGGACCAGAAATACTGCTCGAGATGTGTTCGGAAAAACACGGTTCTGCATCAGTTCCATTGTGCATTGACTTTGGTTAGGGTTTTTGACCAGTATATGGTTAGGGTTCTATACTAGATGAAGGGTTTAGGTTTGCTGGCGCCCCCTGTCACAATTACAATTGGGTTAGCGAATTTGTCGGCGTCCGTTAATGCTGGGAATGGCGTCCTGGACTAGAAATATTTTTAGTCAAGGCTTAAGGACCAGATCTGTGGTTACTGGTTATTGGTTAGGGTTAAGCACCAGAGATATGTTCACGGTTGGTGTTATGGGGCTAGACCAATCACGATGCGAGGGTTGGGATCTTGGGCCAAACATAAGTTTAGATTAATAGACTTCTGGAGCTTAAATATTATGTTTGGTGGATCTTGGTCCAGGACCAGAAATATAGCATGAAAGTGTTATCCCAGAAATGAGGCTGGTGTTGGTTTAGGGATAGGGTCCTAGACCGAAATATTGGTAGCATTAGGTAGACCAGAAATGTTAGTGTAAGGGACATTTGCCGACTTTTAATCCACCTCCAGCCAGCCTCCACCTGGAATCCAACCAAAATTGGCCCTCCCACCCGCATGCATAATCACTGGCATTTTCATAATGTCGTCATGCAAGTATGAACGTGCATAGCTGTGCGATGCACAGACATGTATTTCAAGATTCAAAGACGGTCGAGGTAGGACTTAAAATTCGACAGAAGAGCAGAACTTGCCCTTGAGTTTTTGCTCTTGGCATAGCTTAAACGTATGTCAGGAGGAAAATGCTTGTCGTGCACCTTTTATACAAATTGTAATTGCTTCTTGGCCCTCGGTGCCCTTTTGCAAAGTTCTTTACCAAAAAAAAAAAAAGTGTGTCAATTAGTTTAGGACTCATCTTGCTGACAACCCAGCAAACAAACGGCGATGAAAGTCAAAAGTTGCTGGGAGGAAGTAATGAGCATTCTGCCAATGTAGTTGTTTTCTTGACTTAATAGCAGCTGCAACCCGACAGACCAAAAGAGCATCTGCGTCTATGTGAAAGTGAGCATGGTGGCTATTAAACAGGCCCTCTTTAGTGGAGCCCCCCCCGCTCACTCATTCACTCCACAATGACACCAGGGAGGCTCCAAAGTGCTCTTTGCGCCCCAGGGCCCGCCGAGATTTTGTGTAGCTTTTGATGACTGGCTCGGTGGGTTGAAAAGCTGAGAGCCAGTAACATGGCGGCGGGCGTTTCTTCTACATGTAGCAAGGCCCGTTGGAATGATCCTGCGCGGCCCGTGGACCTAGCGCGCAATAATCGAGTCACCAATCGGAGACGGACGGGCCCGGTGTAGTTTCTCAAAGTGCTAGCAAAATTCAGGCTATTCATGTAAACAAACTTGTGGAAGCAATCCACCCTAAGGACGCTTTATCTTCCACAGTCTCTAAAAATATCATCTCTGTTCTGCAAGATGGAGAGCCTCAGGTGGAGCTTTTAGATTTTTTTTTTTCTGTGTACGTTAAAGTGGAAAGCTGTAGAAAAGGGGGATCTTTGAATCAACCCTAACCCTACAACTGCCGATTGAGTTTTAGCTGACTAAAAATGTCCATTAAAACAAACTTAATTACTTGTGATTCTTGTGCTAATTGTCTGCTGTGTAATATATATGCATGGATCAATATGACAAAATTACAGCGGTCATTTGAGGGGTTTTTTTGGTTTGTTTTTAATATTAGTATAACTTAAAATAGGGTGACAGCATTTTTCCCCTGAACAACATAAATATTAAACACAATAATACACGTCGAATATTTGGTGTACCCTGCTAAATTTGCTGAATTCCCCTATTCCTGGTGAACTATTTTTACAACAGACACGTGGGCTAGTCATGTTAGGGCAAAAAGCCCTCCATGTCTTTCATCTTGCTCTCCTTCCCTACTTCACCGGTAACTGCTCACCCCTCCCCTCTCTGCCCGCCGGGAAACAATTCACTTCAAAGAGACTACCAGTTTACTCGACTTTGCAGGCAGCCAATCACATTGTGCTTAAGAGTGCTCTGGGGGCGGAGGAAAGCGGTTGTGAGCCCCCGCCTTCATGTTGAGCCAAGTTCTGTCCATCTGGGTACTCGGTAATTGTGAGGCGGGCCGTTATTGTGTTTCCAGGGTGGTGAGTGGCTCGCGGGATGCCACGCTGCGCGTCTGGGACATCGAGACGGGCCAGTGTTTACACGTCCTCATGGGCCACGTCGCGGCCGTGCGCTGCGTCCAATACGACGGGCGGCGGGTGGTCAGCGGTGCCTACGACTTCATGGTCAAAGTGTGGGACCCCGAGACGGAGACGTGCCTCCACACGCTGCAGGGCCACACCAACCGGGTGTACTCGCTACAGGTGAGCCGTCCGACGGCCCCGCCGAGACAAACCCGGGATCCCGACTCGGCACCCGGCTGAAGTCTCTGACCGTCCGCTCGCGTTCAGTTCGACGGGACCCACGTGGTGAGCGGCTCGCTGGACACGTCCATCCGAGTGTGGGACGTCGAGACGGGCAACTGCATCCACACGCTGACGGGACACCAGTCGCTCACCAGCGGCATGGAGCTGAAGGACAACATCCTGGTGTCGGGCAACGCCGATTCCACCGTCAAGATCTGGGACATCAAGACGGGCCAGTGTCTGCAAACGCTGCAAGGTGGGTTTGGATAACTGAAATCCATCAAGGAATTTGGATAGTGGTCAAATTGCATTTTTCGTCTTCTAAGATTCATATCCAAATACTTTTTAGAATGCCGGTTTCCATGTCATTTCTATTGGTATGTTCTTCTGGGTTAGGCCAGGGGGCAGCGACCTGCGGCGCTTTCGTCCTTATCTTGCGGCTCTTTGCGGTTTGGGAAAATAAATCGTGCTTGACTCGGATCGACTACATGGACGGAGTAACAAGGGACGCGTTTGAATTGCACTTTTGCGTGATTGGGCGACCTCTATAGGACCTGAAATTGAATCGATGATAAAAGACTATTGAATTTGCTTTTAATGGTGGTATTAAGAAATTGTCATGGAAAGAAACAAATTTCCTAGTCATCACAGACACAAATAACGAAAAAATGTCATTATAGTCTTTTATAGTCTTAGTCCTACGGAAAGACTGAACAAAATCGGTTTGGTTTTGTTTTTTGTTTTTTTTTTGGGCGTTATGGCCAAAAACGAAAAACAGTCTTAGTAATAAGTCTGATTAAAATGAGGCAAACAAAGATTTTATTTTTTTTTTCTCTCTGATTCTGATCAGGTGAAAATGTTGATCAGACCTGATTTCTTTCCTACTTATAACTTCAATTTTTCACATTTTATGGAACAATATTTAAACAGTACTTTGTCAGGTGGAACTTTAGAGTTCATTTTGATTCACCGATTACAATTTAAACATGGAATTAGTACATCATGTGTTCAAATCTTATTTTCAAGTTAAATAAAAAAAAAAAAATCACTAGGAACATGAAAATTGACTTAAGACCCGTTGTCTCAAAAGACATTTGATTAGTAAATTCATACATGGGTTGCAAAGCTTTTATTTTTTTTAAGTGCCGCTTTTGCGTTGCCACAGTTGCGTTTAATTGACATTGCGCCTTTGATTTGAATTTGATGAATGGCCGAGGCCTCGCGACGCGTCTTGTTTGTATAATGATGTCAAATGAAGAAGCGGGGCCGTCTGAGCTTGTTTTGTCTGCGCGGGCAAACAAAGCTTCTCGCATTTCTTTTGTGTTTGCGTGAGCTCCGTTATGGCGGCTCACAGGAAGTAGCTGAAGAAGCCACGGCTAAATTCCCTCATTAGCAAAGCGGGATGAAACAAAAGGGAGTCGCGCCGTGGCTGGGCCTTGGGCGGACGTTTGTCTCGGAGAAGGGGGAGGAGCTTCTCGGGTTATATAATGAGGCCGGTCCACAACGTCGACCGTTCATAACCTTTAATGACGCGATCGGAGGACGGAGCGCCTCAGTCCCGTGTTGATTAGCGCGCCCGACGCGGATGGATCCCGCTGCCATGGCAACAGCGGCTCCAAACGCCATTTGCGTTTGGCGTGGCCTCAAATTGATTTTATTAAGATATCGCTTTCAAGCCTCCCACCGGCTCGCGACTGGGCCCGCCGCCATCTTGACTTCTTGTCATGATTTGAAAACGCTATCGCCATTGCATTCAATATGGCGCGGCACTAGCTTTGAACAGGTTCGTTAATATGCAACGGCAAGTAAAAGCTCCCGAAAGCCCGACCAATTGGCAACATCTAACCAATTTTTCTATGGTGTGCAGCGTTCATAAAAGATTTGATTTGATTCTGAGCAACAGATTTTTGGATTCATATTCGGAATTGTACACTTTGAGCCAGGTTTTAACCCTTGTGCACACACTTGATGCACATTTTATTTTGTAAATGCTTTTAAAGGCGTAGTTAAAATTATTTATGAATACTTTTTCCTTCAACTAATCATTGTTAGATGGCATCAGTTCTACTCATACATATGGGAATTACATTTATTAACACTTAAAAAATATTGAAAAATGTTATGGTTGGTCTTTGTAGTCTGTGACACTTTAACTGGTCTCTACCGCCACCTACTGTCTTGAGGTGAAACACAAGCCAACAAAGAATTGTTTTTTAGTTTGAACGCCTCTCAACGCAAAGTTGCAAAAATGGCAGGAAAACCAATGTCATAAATCCTATCAAAATGCATCTAAAAAATTGCAGGCACATCAAGCAAATTATGATTGATCAATTGAAGTGTTTAAAAAAAAAATATTCACTTCAAAGAGGCAGCTCATTTACTCATCTGTAAGCCGCCAATCATGTTAAGAAATTTCAGCCTCTCAACTCATTTGCGTTAAATGTAAGTAAAACGTTTGCAAACTGACATTTACTTTGAAAAGTAACATGAGCTCATGGCTTCTTATTTGATGTATTTTCTAACATATTATAGCCCAAACTAGGAACTGAATCTTAGTTCTTTCGTGCATTTATTTTGCTCTGTGGATCCGATACGGTCGCCATACCAATCAAGGTCCGAATGTGTCCTAGGTCCGCACAAGCACCAGAGCGCCGTCACGTGCCTGCAGTTCAACAAGAACTTTGTGATCACCAGCTCGGACGACGGCACGGTCAAGCTGTGGGACTTGAAGACGGGCGAGTTCATCCGCAACCTGGTGACGCTGGAGAGCGGCGGCAGCGGCGGCGTGGTTTGGCGCATCCGGGCCTCCAACACCAAGCTGGTGTGCGCCGTCGGTAGCCGCAACGGCACCGAAGAGACCAAGCTGCTCGTGCTCGACTTTGACGTGGACATGAAGTGAACGCGCGCGCGCTTGTTACGGGTGGGGGCCGGGAGGAGGTGGATGGGATGGGACGAGCGGGGGGGGCAGGAGGTTGTCGCGTACAGAGAAGCACCTTCAAGACCTAAGAAAGACCTCACGTGTGGATTTTCGACCCGTTCTGTCGCCGTTCCTGTTCCTGTTCCGCTTCCTTGTTCCTGTTTTGAACCTTGGCGTCATCAACTGTGAATTTCCAAATCTGCTTGCCCTCCCCCCCGCCTTCCCGTTGCCAATGGCAATGAATCCCAGTATTAGAAATCTTCACTCGTTATTTTTACGGAGCAAGCAACTGGAACGGGATGGCTACCAACGCTGGTCGAGACGCTTTTCAGACCTTCCCAGATGCTACGTCGTGCTGCCCATTTAGCGCTCATCAGAAGAAAAACCAGGAACGGCAAAGAATTCTGATTCTGCTCTGCCCGCCTACCAACCTCAAACGGGAACAGGAACGTCGATGCTGTGCCCTCTTGCCCTTGGGCGACGGGTTCCAGCCTTTTGAGATGAGGCATTTTAATGTGCCACAACCTCCTCTCTTGCAAGGTCTCAAGAAGAGCAGGAGCAGCAACGTCAAATGGTCTTTTGAGGCGAGCCAACAACCTCCCATCAAGTCTACCCAAACACAAACGGGAGCAGGAAAGCCAGCTCGTTTTCCCTTCCGGCAAGACCTGTTCCAGTTGGGCTTAGAATTGACGAAACGGGAACATCGTCACCGTCTGTCCGCAGTGTTTAAGCTCGTACGCCGTTACGCCAGGAATTCCTTGTCCGCCAACATCCTCCCTCCACAGCCGAAGAAGGAACAGGAACATGGATACGGAGTTTCTGTTCCGGCTTCTCAACTTTTCACCAGATCTTCAGTATCAGGAACGCCAGTGCTGTCCAGAGTTTGTCCATCCCATTGTTTCGTTGGCGATAAATTCTGCTTCCTATCACATCACTATGGGTGGGAAGACAGGAACAGGAACACAGCATGTCACAGCTGGGGTGTGTGAAATCCTGCCTCACCCACCTACCCCACCACATCTCTGTGGGAGGGGCGTTAAAAAAAAAAAAGGTAATTTTCTGGAATGCTGTCCAACTGGTTCCATCCGCCATGCCCCCCCCCCCAAAAAAAAACAAAAAAACAAAAACAACAACAAACACACAAGACAAAGTCAAAGCTGTCCTCAGTTTTTCAATACGTGTTCCGGCCTTCCTCCCCCCCATGAAGACCGCCTCCCACCTGCCACCTCCCAGCCCGTGGCCAAACTGTACAATGCTGCTAGATGAACCGGCGGGACGCAAATAGTCGCAACTTTTTTTTTTCTTTTTCTTTTTTTTTTTTTTTTTTGCTGTGACTTTTTTTTTTTTGGTCCCAGGCAAAATTCCAAATTGAACACTTTTGTGTTTTTGAGAGGGGAGAAAAGAAGACAAAAATAGCAAACATCCTACTTTTTTTTTTTTTTTTTTTTTTGCCACTGAAACTTGAGCCAAACGTGCCTCTACGAGGCGGAGAGGACGAGAGATTGCCTGCGAAGAGAAAGAAGGACGCATGAGTGTTAGCGTGCTAGCGGACAACTTGTGAAGACATTCCTTGGGACAACCAATGGGAATGTATCAATGCTGCGTGGACAAAAAAAAAAAAAAACACTTTAGGGGACTTTACCTTAAAAAAACATTCTGCCGTGTGATTGGTTGTCGTCCATGGAGGGCCCGCCCACCCGTTAAAGTTCAAGTGTTACACATGGTGGGGAAAATTAAAAGAAAAAAAAAAAGTGAACCTTGTAGCCAAAACTTCTCTCCAAAAGTCACAAGCTGAACTGTGAAAAGTGGTTGTAACACTGTATAGAAAACACACAAAAAAAACAAACATCAACAAAACAATCTTGCTCTTTCTCCTCGTTTTTCTCCCGCTGTTTTAATTTATCGTCTGGTTTGACAAATCGGATATATTGTTTATTTTTAAAATGTCTTTTTTTTTTTTCAGTTCGGTTTGCTTTGAACTGTCTGGCAAAAAAAAAAAAAAAAAAAGACCAGACAAACAGAAAGGAGAAAAAAAACCTAAAGGGATTTTTTTTCTGTGATTTGTTTCATTCACTTAGAATTTTATTTTCTTATAACTTAAAGTGCAATAAAACGTGGGTTTATTTGACTTTTATTTTCTTTTTTTTTTTTCCATTTCAAGCGAAAATCCGTTGTCTGTTTTGTTACCTTGTGTGAAGGAATCTTCTATGTTGAATAAAGCAAATTATTTGGGTAATAGTCTCGTGAAGGGAGTCATTTGATTTTTTTTTTTTTATGTCTATGTAAATATGCGCGCTGCCACATGAAAGATTGACTTCCATTCTTCAGTTCGAATTGATGTAGGTAACAGCTGCGTTGTAAGTGTGGAAACACCGCCATCCAATGGTCGCTATTATCACTACACCGCAATTGGCTTATTAGGTAAGCGTTTGTCAAGGGTGTCAGCTACCCTCCATTAAAAAAAAAAAAGTTACTAACCTTAACCATACATGTTTATTCTTGTTATTGCTATTTTAAAAGACGAGAATTCTCGTCCACGGCACTGAATGAGTTAATTGTGTGTCCTCAGGCGCCATCTTCTTCATTTATCTTTTTGTGAAGATGATGAATGGTCTCATTCCTTCAGGTTATTGGCCATTTATCCAGTTCACCCCCCCCCCCCCCCCCCCCCCCCACTCGAACGCCGCCTTCGTGCTTGATGAAAGAGAAGACGCGGCGGTTGCTTCCCAAGGCCCTCTAAGATGGAAGCACGCAGCATCCGTTGCTAGGGAAACATCCAAGGACCAATGTGGATGACTCCTGAGTCGTTTTTTGTTTGTTTTTTTTTGTTTGTTTTTTTTAGTGCTAGCAGCCTTACTTCCTGTTTTTAACTTTTGTTAAAAGCTGCAGGGCTCACCCAAGTTGAGTCGCAGGTGGATGAACTTTGTTTTTTTTTAAACGTTTTTTTCTTGTCACCCAACTTGGGCAGAACAACTGCTCTCCTTCATTCCTCCTTTCTTCCTTCCTTCCTTCCGTCTGTCCTTCCTTTCCCTTTCTTCATTCCTTCTTTCTCTCCTTCCCCCCTTTTGTCTCCATCCTTCTTTCACATTAATTCCTTTTTCTCCCCTTTTCCTTCCATCGCTTACTTCTTTCCTTCCTCTTCTCTCCCCATCCTTCTTTCAAATTAATTCATTTTTTTCTCATTTTCTCTTCGTTCCTTTGCTTCCTTCCTTTCCTTCCTCTGCTTTTCTCCATCTTTTCACATTAATTCCTCCCTTTTTTCTCTCATTTTCTTCCCCCACTTCCTTTCTTTCTTTTCTTTCCTTCCTCCCTTCCTTTCTTTTTCTCTCCATCCTTTTACATCAATTCCTTCCTTTTCTTTCCTTCCTTCCTCTGCTTTTCTCTTCATCTTTTCACATTAATTCCTCCCTTTTTTCTCTCCTTTTCTTCCCCCACTTCCTTTCTTTCTTTTCTTTCCTTCTTCCCTTCCTTTCTTTTTCTCTCCATCCTTTTACATTAATTCCTTTTTTTCCTTCCTTCCTCTGCTTTTCTCTTCATCTTTTCACATCAATTCCTCCCTTTTTTCTCTCCTTTTCTTCCTCCACTTCCTCTCTTTTCTTTCCTTCCCTTTTTCTCCATCCTTCTTTTACATTAAGTCCTTCCTTTTCTTTCCTTCCTTCCTCTGCTTTTCCCTTCATCTTTTCACATTAATTCCTTCCTTTTTTTCTCTTTTTCTTCCTCACTTCTTCCTTTCTTTTCTTCCTCCCCTCCCTCCCTTTCTTTCCCCCCCCTTCTTTTACATTAATACCTTCATTTTTTTCTCTTCTTCCTTCCTTCCAAACTTCAGGTCAAAAAATCTGCCATTTTTGGTTCCCAAACTGTCTATTTTGACCAGTTTTTACTGTCGTCTGGAAACTGAGGAACGTGTGTGAGGAACACACTTGAAATGTATTTGACTTGACGATAATTGCGGCCCTCTGACGGAGACCATAAGTACAATGATCAAAATGACGGCCCCGAATTAGAGCGATGAGTGATCTGTAACTCGCGCAATCGTTATTTATCTCCGACGGTCGTCCTCCTTTCATCGGCCTTAATTGCGAAAATCCGTGAGAACCAAAATCTCCTGCAATCTTAACGAGCTCCGCAAGTGGGTACGTCCCCGGTTCACGTCTTCTTTTTTTTTCAACTTCCTGAAATCTCAATTAATTAGTGGTGCAAACTTCGCACATGAAAAGTCTCAGCGGCCTATCAGCGAAGGCAATTAGTCGAGAAGAACGCCGGGGGGGTTTGACGTGAGACTTGGGGTGCGGCCACCATTTCACTCGCATCTTTGATCAAGATCGTGGCGCCCCTCCTCCACCCGGAGGACTTATCACGCAACTCACATGATGATGGGGGAAAAAAAAAAAAAAATCCCATCAAAGGCCGTCAAGATGAAACGTGAAGGTTTCGACACTTTTGACACAAAAAACTTGCGAGAGGCGGCAAGAAAATGACATCGCTTGCATCATATCAAAGACGCGGACATTTACTCTCATTGCAACTTTGGATTGTTCTGAATCCAAAGTTAGATATGCTGAGGTGCCTTGACGTACGAGTGAGCGGAGCGGTTTCTCCTAGGTCTTAACTGGAGCACCCACATAACCTCTCCTACCTGAATGCTAGCCAACAATAGGACAATCCATGCTAACAATTAGCATCTGTTCCTCAGCAGACATAGATTCTTTATCCTCTCCAAGAACAAAAACATTCCATTTTGAGACTTGAGGGCCCCAAGATTTCAATGAATTGGATCAAACCAAGTCTGAACCCCAAAATTAAAAATATATATTTGTATGGAGCACTTTTATTCAGCATACCTGTCATGTTATTGATTTTTTTCCCATGTTTTTAGTATATGGTTTAATTTTTGCTCCAAATAAAAGTAACATTACATTTTTTTTCATTAAAAATATTTTTCCAGCAATAGAATAAAATAAGATAAAAAGTTATTGAAATTTTTAAACAATATTTAAAAAATAATCATTAAAAAAGTTGAATTTAATGTGATAATGGGTCCGATATTTGGGTCAATTTATTTATCTATTGTTTTGATGTGTGTGTGTGTGTATTTTCTTTTTTTTTTTTTTTTTTTTTTTTTACTGTTAAGCCCATTCTTCTATTTTGTGGGTCAAACCAAGTCTGAACCCCATGACAGACTAGGATTCCTAAATGGGTGTCTATTTATTTTTACAAAAATACTTATTTTGTTTGGAGTATTTTTCACTTTACACTAGAAAAATTTGGATTAACTAAATAACTCAATAATGGATCAAAAGAACTTAATATTTGGGTTAGTTTGAGCCAAAATCCTGTGTTGTTTTTGTATTTTTATTTCATATAAACGAACCCAGAAAATTGGGCCTGTCCATATTTTCCCACTCATAATCGAAACATTTGGAAAATCAAAGCTAATTATTTGCTTCCATGTTTTGGTTGGATATCCGTAGCAAACATTTGTAAACATGCATAGATTCTTTATCCTCAGAAAGAACTAAATCTTTTTTTTTTTTTTTACCCTTGGAGACCCCCATACGCCCCCCAGCTACATCATCTTTTTTTTTTTTTTTTTTTCAAGTTTCACAATGCATCTGATGCAGAGTGTGACTTGTTCGGTAGTTCCCCACTTGAACCCGTCTATTTCTCACTTGACGCGTTCTAATGAGGGCGGGCGGGTCGCTGCACAAAGAGAAGAAAAATGATGCACACAAACAACGTCTTCCAAAAAGGAACAAGAAATCCGAGTTAATGTGAAGTGACGTTAAGCTTGATTTCAAATGAAAACTGACGCTCCTTTCTTTTCTTTTTTTGCTCTAGATAATAAGTGTGTGTGTGTGTGAGTGAGTGAGTGTGTTTTGGTGTGGTGGTGGGGTGGAATGGGGGGGGGGGGGGCGTCGCAACGCATCCATATTGCATGAGGGAGCATCCTCATTAATCAAAGATCCACAAAAGCAGCTCGTTATGCTAATTGGATGCTTGTTTTCTAATGAAAAGCTCTTCTCTTTATGATAGTTTAAACGGGTGCGTGTGAGTGCATGTTTTGATGATATTTTTTCGTCTTATGTATTCGCCTTCTTAATCATTCGGGTTTTTTTTTTTTTTTGTCTTCGCTTGACATTGAGCTCATTTTGATATTAGTTGACGTTTTAGCATGTGTGTCATGTTTTCCCCACCGCGTACAATAAAGTTGGAGTATTCCCACCTTGGCCACCAGGGGGCAGTACATTGTAATATACAGGCGTGCCAACAGCAACGAAGAAGTTTTCTTTTTCTGCTATTACTACGTACGTTTCTATAATTTTTGTATTTTTTTCGTAGAATGTAACAAATATTTGCGTGTGTACTTTTAAAAAAATCTGTCCATGCGTGTTCGTGTTGGTGCTATCGTTTGTGTTAAAAAAAAACCGATGCTAACTATTAGCATACTTAGCATTAAGCTAGTGGCTAAAATAGAATATTTGTTTTCAATATACGCAATCAAAATGGTTTTGCTTTGTGGATCGTTTGGTTAGTTCACTTAGACGAGGATAAAACATTAATAAGCTTTTCGGAAAAATATCCACCATTTAAATTTTTATTGTGTAAGTTTTTAGTTAGCCCTATTATGACTATGTTATGTATTTTTTGCTCATCCACGTGTGTAAACAATTGGTTTTAAATTGGCTGCTAGTCAATGAGTTCATCGTACATTCATTTTTTTCATCACTTTCATCATGTTTTTATCATGCATTTGTTTTTATCTTGCAGGTGTTTGCTTTCCATAAATCATCAAGCGCTTTCAACGAAGTGATTGCTCTCATGATGACCTCCTGCAAGGTCAGGTATATTTTTTTTTGTTTTTTGGGTACAAGTCATTGACCAATAGAAAATGTCGGGGCACTTTTATTGCCCAATAGTGCAAAATCTGTGCATGTTCCTGTCTGAAAAATGAATAAAAAGCGATCGGTTGACTGAGGCAACAAAGTTACTTGCTATCGGTAGTGGTGACTCCAAAAACAAACTTGAAAGAAAAATAAACAAGCGTAATGAAATATGAGAAAGGCGCGTGTTTTGGAAACGAGTCGAGTGCGTGTCATGTCCAGCCGGCGCGGCCGCCATCAACATGGCTGGCTTTTTTTTTTTTTTTTTTTTTCCAGCCGAGCGATTGAAATGCAGCGCGCACCCTGGCAGGAGGAAGGAGATGCAGATGAATGCGAGCGCTGCCAGCTGACATCCCGCTCGCACACGAATACTTCTGTTGCACCTTTCCCTCCGTTCCGTTTCGTACCGGACAAAACTTTGGCTCTTCTTATCACAGTACGATATTTTGCAGCCGTCATATCTTTGGTCGCTCTCGATGGAGATTTTTGATTACCCCCCTAAACAACGATGACGATATCTAATTTCGAGTTCTTGATCAGAAAACTACTTTTCGAAATTGGCCGGCGGATACTGGTATCGGATGATACCGGTGCTTATTATCGATACTCCTCCATCCATAATTTTGACTACTCACTGATATGATTTACTTTTTTTCAGACCGGTACCAATACAAGTACTCAACTGTTCCCGAGTCACCGGTATCGATACCAAGCACTGATATCAGTAATTCTTCAGATACAAAAAAAATCCCCCCCCCCCCCCCCCCAAACAATGACAATTTGTGATTTCGAGTTTGTGATCATAAAACTGATCCAAAAGAATGAACGGTGCTAGTATCGAGTGCAATTGCGACCACCGATACCTTGAAATAAGACCCTTCATCGGCCCAATACTGATACTTAGTATTGCTACTCCTCCATCTATCGTCACTGATATTTTTGTGTTGCCTAGTCACCAATATTAATACTAGTAATACTTTTGATACACAAAATTATCCCCCAAAAAGCTATGACAATTTGTAATTTCGAGTTTGCGATCATAAAACTGACAATGCTAGTATCGGGTGCAATCGCGAGTACAGATACCTTGAAATAAGGCCTTAGTATCGGTGACTTTTTTTTTTCACGTCAAACGGTACGTTTTGTGAGCGAGCGCGCGTTATCACAGAGGCAAAATTGCGCGTGTTATCGTAGCTTAGCCCCATTAATTGGCATCGCCGTCACTGCCATGTTCATTTCACGCGGACAAAAGCGAGCCGAGCGCCGAACACAAACAACGCGTGGCCCGCAGGCCTCATCAACGACTTCAAAACATGTCCGCCGTGAATAAATCATCCCTTTGATTCATTGGCTTTTAATGGGGGCCGATTAGTTACGCCGTTCGTCGGTGACGACGGCCCGCGGATGCGTGACCATGCCGCCGTCGTCCAATCGGCCGCCATTCCTGCAGACGTTTGAAAGGCACGCGTCAAGACGGCTTCGATTCTTTTTGCATCAAGTACCAAAAATGTGGCTAGTTTCTTGAATCCCGCACCAAAATTCGTTGTGGTCAATGGCACCATAGAAAATCGGCGACAATTTCTCCAGTCTGTTTTGTGAAAAAAATTGAAATAAATAAAGTGAGAGCAATGTAAAATTAATACAGATTGCATTCTTCTTGAATCAAGTGCCAAAAATCTGGCCAGTTTCTTGAATCCTGCACCAAAACTTGTTGTGGTCGTCGGCGCCATACTAGTAAAATTGGCGATAATATCCAGTCCTTGTTTGTAAAGAGAATTGAAATAATGTGAAATTACACTGAAATCAGCGCAGATTAGATTCTTCTTGCAAAATCTTGAAAATTTCTTGAATCCCGCACCAAAAATCTGGCCAGTTTCTTGAATCCTGCACCAAAACTTGTTGTGGTCGTCGGCGCCATACTAGTAAAATTGGGGACAATATCCAGTCCTTGTTTGTAATTAGGATTAAAATAATGTGAAATTACACTAAAATCAGCGCAGATTAGATTCTTGCAAAATCTGGAAAGTTTTTTGAATCCTGCACCAAAATTTGCTGTTGGCACCATAGTAAAATCTGAGACAATTTCTCCAGTCCTTGTTTGTAAGAGAGAATTGAAATTAATCGAAAATCCAGACGGATTAGCTTCTTCTTGCATCAAGCACCAAAAATCTGACCGGCTTCTCGAATCCTGCACCAAAATTTGTTGTGGTCATTGGCACCATAGTAAAATCGGCGCCGATTTCTACTGGCCATCTTTGTAAAGAGAATTGAAATAAATGAAGTGAAATCAAGCTAAAATCAAGACGGATTGGATTCTTCTTGCATCAAGTAAAATCTGGAAAGTTTCTGGAATCGTGCACCAAATTTTGTTGTGGTCATTGGCACTTTAGTAAAATCTGCGACAATTTCTCCAGTCCATCTTTATAAAGAGAATCGATGTAAAATGAAATTCAACTAAAATCAAGACACCAAAAAATAGAAAATAGGCAGTTTCTCGAATCCTGCACCAAAGTTTGTTTTGATTTTCCGGTCCAAAATGTATGGCTTTTTTTGTCCGGCGCCAAAAATCCTCTCCAAAGCTGTAATGCGAAGATGCGATTCGTCCGCGATGTTTTTTTTCGTTATTAGCGGCGATTGTCCCGGATGACGCTAATGATCTCCCGCTGTTGTTTTTCCTCCCAGCTTCAGGAGCCGTCACGCGTGTTTACAGTTGACAAGGAGCCCCGGGGCTCCGGCGTAGCTTTAGCGCCGGCCGGCTAACGCTCCCATTAGCAGGCGGGCGAGATGAATGACTGCCCCTCCGCCGGCGGGCTCCCGTTGACGCGGGGCTTTAAATCAACGGCGGCCGTGGAAACAAAGCGCCTGCCGCTCGCCGTGCCTCGGAGATGCTCGCCGCCGTTTTCGCCTCCCGCTTGAATATTTTAGCGGCGACTCTTTGGGGGGGAAATGTCGCTGCTCGGTGTAGAGGTGGGGCGCACACCTACCGGAGGCCTTTGTATGACATGTACCTTGTCTGCGTAGCTAATGTCCACGCTTATTTAGTTTTGCCTTCCGTCTAACCGTCCAATCGTCCGTCCATCCATCCTTAAGGCTTTTTCCATCCATTTTCAATTCTCCATCCATCCATCCATCCATCCATCCATTATCTATTCTTAAGGTTTTTGCCATCCATCTATCATAAATCCGTTTCTCCATTTTTTGCCATCCATTCTCAGCCATCCATCCATCCATCCAACTATCATCAATCCATTTCTACATTTTTTGCCATCCATTCTCATCCATCCATCCATCTATCATCAATCCATTTCTACATTTTTTGCCATCCATCCATCCATCCATCCATCCATCCATCCATCATCTATTTTTAAGGCTTTTGCCATTAATCTATTTCTACATTTTTTTGCCATCATCCTCATTCATTCATCCATTCAAGTTATCCATCCATCCCTCCATCCATCCATCTATCCATCCATCCATCATCTATTCTTAAGACTTTTGCCGTCCATCAATCCGCTTTTACATTTTTTGCCATCCATGTTAATTCGTTCATCCATCCATTCATCCATCTATCATCCATTCATGCATCCAACCATCCATCCATGCATCCAACCATCCATCCATCCATCTATTATCCATCCATGCATCTATCCATCCATGCATCCAACCATCCATCCATCCATTCATCCATCTATCTATCCATCCATCTATCCATCCATCCATGCATCCAACCATCCATCCATTCATCCATCATCCATCCATCCATCCATCCATCCATCCATCATCCATCCATGCATCCAACCAACCACCCATCCATCCATCCATCCATCCATCCATCCATCCATCCATCCATCCATCCATCCATCCATCCATTCATTCATCCTTCTATCATCCATCCATCCAGCCATCATCTATTCTTTTCACGCATGTATGTTCATTATTTTTTTGTGGACAAAAAATACAAGTTATTTTTATAAGTTATTTTTTTTTAACCTAAAAGTGCTTTGCACTGGTGAAGGGGCACTTGGATGAAAATGTATCCCACAAGGGGCGCATGGCTCAGCAAAGGTTGAGAACCACTCATCTCCAGCAAACCCCCTTTTGCACAGCGCGACCTTTGGCGTCATCGCTGACCGGTCGCCACTCCGCCCGCTAAATGCCAGCAAATGTCACACCAAGGACTGGCTTCTCCCTCGGCGTCGTGCCACAAATATGACGAACGGCCAATGGGCTCCTTCGACACCGTGTCAATCGGCGGCCCCTCGCAATTAGGCGGCGGGAACCGGGGGGGGGGGGGCAAAGTCATTTCACGCTGGGGTGCAAAGCAAAGGCGATTACATTGGAGAGCAGCGAGGTAAATAAGAGTCACTGTCACTGGGGATTTACTTGCCACGAGTGGCACTCTCTGCTTAACTCATTCAATCCCAAAGACATATTTTGACGTTTTTGGAAACTGAAACCTCAAATTTCATTCTGGACAATTACCATTTCAATCCATTTTCATTGTAGTAATAAACCCCAGCAAACATATTTAAAATATTGATTTATTAAAAAAAAATAGACACAGATCATATCTGCTGATTTGAAAAACAGTTTTAATTTTGAACATTTATGACCTCATTCAAACCCGAGACACATTTTCATGCTCGGTATTGATTGATTAATTTTAGAGTTTTAGAATAAAGGAAGGTCAGAAAACGCAAGGTATTAAGTCGCTAGGAACTATTGTAAACATGTCTTGTAAACACTTTTGTGATGTTTTCCCATTTTATGATTTAGCTCATTTTCATATCTTTGCGATTTAAAATGCAGAATTAATCGAATTAATGAGATGTATTGCCAAGTTAAAAGAACAATTGCTTCTGTCCTAAAATAATCCACGATAATCCACTCGAGGACCAAAAGTAATCAATCATCACTTTGGTCCCTAAAGTGACACTGGATTCTATGAAGTACAGTGGGCCCCCGGTTTACCAACACCCTGTTTTACGAACAATTCTTTTTTTTTCCCCACTTACGAGCAAACCTTTCGTCTTACGAACAATCCGACATGCCGGCCATTGTGTATGCAAATATATTTTCGCTTAGCTGCGTCGACAAAATCAGCAGTTGACGCTTTTGACAGTAACGTGAACGCTATTGCTCTTACAACGTCACAGTCACTGTCTCAGTCACGGTGTCAGTCACGGTCTCACTCACGGAGACGCTATTGGCCGGCGTCACGTCAATCACAGAAATGCCGATATGCTATTGGCCGAACGCCTTTATCTAGCTTGATGGCACGGCCGGTCGGGATGGAAGGAAGGAGAGAAAATGAGTGAAAAACGGAAGGAAGAAATGTTGTGAAGACTTTGCAAACTTTATCTGTTAGACATAGCTTCTAAAATTGCTAGTAGCGGTAAAGGAAGAAGTAGCGTAACTGTGTTAACTCTGCGGGTTGGTCTTTGCTCCCCTCCGCCTCCACCCAGCTCAAGTCGCGTCACTCCAAAGGTAAATGTCATTTTTCCTTTGTATATGTTATTTAATTTAACTGTACAGTAGATGATGTTACTCATTTTTAATATGCGTATAAGGTCGTGATGTTTTTTTAAGGTTTTTGCACGCATTCACGAATTAACATTTTGGATTGCCCGTCATACGAGCAGTTCGAGTTACGAGCGTAGCCGCTGAACGGATTTAAGTTCGTAACCCGGGGGCCCACTGTGATTCAATACTTTTACTCCAGATATTCATTTATGACCCTATCTCTCTATTGCAGGTATTTTTTGACCAAACAAAATATGTATATATAAAAAAATAAATAACAATGCCGATTAGCACAAACAAAGTTGACTTTCACCTTTAACAACTGAATTTTTCGTGCCATGTCGGATCGGGTGAAAATGAAAAAGAACGGTCCAAAAAATGTACTGAACGGAACCAACGTACTTGTCCTCCCATTTGTGGTATTTACACATTCCTACAAGCCCATTGAAAGACTTGACAAATAGGCCGACTTCACATTCACTTTAGACACAAACTCCTTTTTATATGGAAAGTCCGGAGTTCTAAAAAAAAAAAGGCGATGTCTATTCACGGTCCTCTCAGCAACGTGTTCACGCTCCGCCAAGAAGCGCTCGGGAATAGCAAGTACTCATGAAACAGCCTTTGATTGACATCGTTTTGTCCCTCCGTCGCTTTGCGCCGAAAGGCCAAACCCAGCTGAAACTTTCTGCGGCTATTGAACTTTTTCTCTATTGACGCCGTCCACTTAACTCTGTGGCTCAATTCTCTTCATCCCGGACTAAAAAGAAGTCCTACGGCTTAACGCCAAAGAGGGGAATGAAGCATACAGATTATGTCTGCAGAGAAGCCACCGTGCCCCCCCCCCCAAAAAAAAAGAGAGCACCTTTGAATTGAATGAATGATTTTTATTTTGAACATATTTCAAACATACAGTACAGTAAAAAAGATTTAGTTTGTACAAAGAAGGAAGATAAACGTGTGAGGACCATTTTTGTTGTTTCCACTAGAGATCGACCGATATGGGTTTTTAAAGGACCCGTACCGATTAGAAGTACCGTATTTTCCGCACTATAAGGCGCAGCCTCGATTAATGACGTATTTTAAAAAAAATTTCCCATATATAAGGCGCACTGGATTATAAGGCGCACCCTCAATCAATGACATATTTGAAAACTTTTTCAATCACAATATAGTAATACTCAAAGTAATAACAATAATAACTGAAATAATAACTAAGCTCTCAATAGCATCATAACTCAATGTCAATGTGAGCAACCATGTTCAACTGTAAACACACAAAAGAAACAGGTAAATCCCAATTTTGATCCATATAAGGCGCACCTGATTATAAGGCGCGCCATCAGCTTTAAAAAAAAAAAAAAAAACAAGAATTTTAGGTGCGCCTTATAGTGCGGAAAATAGGGTGCTTAATGCAAACAGAAACAGTGAAATATAGTATGAAAGTACAAACAAAATAAATTTGGACTTTTAATGACATTTTTCAATTTGAGGGGCTCTGAATATGTTAAGTTTGATTTTCGTCGCAAATACCTGGAATTGCAGTGGGTGTGTAGACTTTTTTTTTCATAAGTTTTGATATTAGCTCCTGTATATAAATATATAATGTAAAATGTTTGAATTTCTATACAAACAGTAAATGAAATGTCCAACAACAAATATCTACAGCTATTTGTGTGTGCATACATGTATTTTTTTTTTGTTTTTGTTTTTTTTTAAATATGGGACTCTCTTGTGACACAAATCAAAATATTGATCCATATATAAGGCGCACCATCAACTTTAAAAAAAAATTAAGGCTTTTAGGTGCGCCTTATAGTGCGGAGGGGGCCGATAACCGATATTTGGAGCCAATATTCAATTGCGGTAAAAGTGTAAAAATCGCCGTAAAAAAATGGAATAGTGCAAATGCTGAATTTCATTGAAATGCCTCAAGCTTGAGGCCTTCCTGGAGGGCCGGTATCCTTCATGTTTTCTAACTTCCCCACTCTAACACACCTGATTCAAATGACTAGGATAACTTTCAAGCTTCTGCAGAGCGAGATAACCATTTGAATCAGGTGTGTTAGAGAGAAAACCAGAAAACTCGCAGGATACCGGCCCTCCAGGACTGGAGTTCGACACCTAAAGCATGCAGAGCGTGAGCGCATGTGTGATTGGACAGAGATGTAGCAGGTCTTCCGAATGCATGCGCATCACTGAGGTTTGTAGTTTAGGGCAATCACACACATAGACAGGAGACACACACACACACACGCTTTCTCAGGTGGCCCAGCTCCTCGGTGTGGTTCTGCTTAATTAATGCCGTACCATCTGTCTGTCTCCTGAGGAAGAAGAGCTCCAGCTGCTCTCTTTCATTTCACCTGTGCGCCCGCGTGTGTAACTGCTGTGTATCGATGTGTGCGTTTGTCAGGGGTTGGCGGCTTATAGGACTTCGCTGGTCCGACATTCGTCAGAGCCACGCCCCCTTTCCGTCATCGTCGGTCCGTGTTTTTTTTTTTTTTTAAGCCGGACGAAATTGTAATCTTTGTATTTTAACCTTCTGCCGCTTATATGGGCCGACGTTTGACAATTTTTTTTTTTTTTGGTCCGTCATTCATCAGGAGCTGGTTTCCTTCTGCCTGAACTCATACTAGATCTTTTTTCTGTTTTCTTAACATTACAATTTTTTAAAATAAATGTTTAATACGAGTACATACAAGCGTATTTCTTCAACCTATTTCAACGTGTTTCAAATAAATCCAAAAGTACTTGAGAGCGCTATAAACATTAGTACCTGTCCCCATAATACCACAGGGTGTTAGCATGCTAACCCTGGTGCAGTATAGGGATTTATTTTTTCCGATTTTAGCATTTAGCTAACGAGAACAAATTTGCGAGTATGTTTAAATGTATTTTCAAGTACCTGCTAATGAGTTTGCCGTTTTGAAAACGTGTACTTCAGTTTGGCACTTTTGCATAGTTCTGTCAGTTTTGTTGGATTCTTTTTTAAAAATTCTCGTTCAAGGCGATGTGGTGGTTGGTATGGCGCCCTCTATTGGCCAGTCGCCTCCAATACGTACAGATATTCCACTTTTTAAAAAAATTCTCATTCAAGGTGATGTGGCGGTTGGTGTGGCGCCCTCTATTGGCCAGTTGCCTCCAATACGTACAGTTATTCCACTTTTTTTTAAATTCTCGTTCAAGGCGATGTGGCGGTTGGTGTGGCGCCCTCTATAGGCCAGTCGCCTCCAATATTTACTTTTTTTTTTTTTTTTTTTACATTCTCTTTTATGATTTTACGCCGTTATCTCTCCGAAACATCCCGTCCACTCCAGTACAACATTTCCTAGGGTGCCATTCATAATAAATGAAGTCGGGCCAGGAGCGGGAGTTTTGAGTTTGCCCGGCCTCGGACTTGTCGGCGTCTCGCGCCGGCGTCCGTCGGGCTTTTCCGACATGCCGCCGTCAAACAAATCACGTCGCGTCTCCCACTTGGCCGCTCGCAGCTCATTTTATTGTTTGTCCATCACTGCGATAGGCGGCGACGACCTTGACGCCTCGCCCATTCGCCAAGGACGGCGAGGCGGCCGGCCGGCCGGCCGGGAGGGACGGATGGGAAGGATGCCGCCGCCCCCGCTCGTCACATGACGTCTGTACGTTTCCCTTTTCATGCATGTTAATTTCACTCTTTGTGATTCGCTGATCTCATCGGAAGCGCTTGATGAATAAATGATGACGGAAGATTAGCGGCAGCCTTGGAAGGTCGGCGCCGACAAACAAGAAGAGCGAGCGTTAACCTTGACGTACAATGCAAATGTGTGGACGGACAAATACGCTTTTCGCCTACTGTGGCTCTCAATGTAATTCCTGTTTTATTGCCTGTTTAACCAGTGTGCAGAATTTTGATCATTTTTGGGTCATTTTTTTCCACGTCGTTCTGCCAGTATTTTAGCAAATCTGATAAGTGGTCATGCCATGTTGAAAAATGTCTTGTCACCATCCGGGTGAAATTTCAGCTCCCTTGTGCTTACTTACAATGTTTTCCCCTTGAATTGAAATGTCTTGGATTGGACAAAATACCGCACAAGGGTTAAACATTCCAAATTATACGATTGAAAGCTACCGGCTTCGCCCGATGTTTTCTACTCAAGATTCAAATTAGGATTTTAACACGTGAACGTATATGGACAATGGAAAGAAAATGGATCCACGACAGCCTGACCAATATTGATTTATTTTTTTGGTCGTTGCTTGGTATTTTGTGTGTGTGTTTTTACAAAGGTTTATTGTTTAAACATAAAGAAATGCTGAGAAAAGGATATGCCAGCCCAGTTAATTCTCCTGTCGTTTGCTTGTAGAGATCAGCAATAATGAAAAATAAAACCTTATTTTTGTCTTTTTTTTTAAATTGGAAACAACAGCAAAATAAAACTCAGATTTTGTAGCACTGCAAGCAAGGTCTGTGTAGCATAGTGGCGCAAACATGGTTCCAACAGAGCAGATATTGGCCGACCTATTTTTAAAATCGACTCACCCGACTTGGTCGACTTATCCCAGCCTTAAATCCCACGACGGTGCAAGCACTCCTTTCTCCCGAAAAAACAGGAGCCTGTAAATTTGTTGACGGCATAACGATGCTCTACTGTATATATTTACCCGAAGAAAAGTGAATCTGGTTTGTTTTTTGTTGCCTTGGAGACACAGAGAGCAGAGTGTCAGAGAAACAACCACGTTATCTGTCCATTCCCGAGCGTGCATGTCCATGTACTGATGTACTTGTGTACGTGTTTTTATGCGTATTATTTACAACACGAGGACACGGGATTGTACTTCAATAACCGGGGGCTGCCTCAAATCGGAATTGCTTCAAGTTTTATGGTCCAGCAAACGGTGCAATGAGAGAGGAGGGTTGGAGATGAACTCAGAGTGACAATCGCACACACACACACACACACACACTTTTGTTGAATATATGCATGTTTTTTTTCTCGCCTACTTCTCAACCGCTTCTCATTTCCACACTTGACTTGCTCCTCCTGACTGTTTTTATTGACTGCAGGTCCGCGGCGCGATTGGCAAAGAAGTCGTGCGCGTCATCAAAATCCTCCCGAACGACGGAGTGCAAAGTGAGTTGGAAAAACATACAGACAGGTTTTGTTTTTCAGTTTTTACTATTTTGTGGCTTTTCTTTTTACAACTTAAGTTTGAACGCAGTTGCAAGTACATTCAAACATATTTACAAAAACGTTTGAATGTATTTCTGTCTTAGTCCTGGTTTCCGTTTTCTTGCTGGTAAGAGCATTCTAGGAATGCAGAACCAATTTGCATTCTTTCTCTGACTGGCTGTTGTCCAGGAAATGCAAGATAGAAGTTTTTTTTTAAGATCAAAGTTTTGCAATTTCCTAATCGAAGGCGTTTTTTAGTAACTTCAACTTTAGCAATACTTTGTTTTACTTGTAGTGTATGTGACAGATGAAATTTAGAAAATTTTTAGAAGATTTCCAGCAAGACAGCACCCAAACAGGAGACATGTTTGAAAAGGTCAGGATGTCCTCTACTGAGCCCACTAGGACTTAGTAGGGTATCCCCAATGAGTTCAGAGCAAACAGAAATAAATGAATAGGGCTGGGTATCAGGAGACTATAACATCCTTTAATAATATATTTCATCAAATAAATATATGAAGATAGACAGATGAGTGTTTGCGTGCGTGTGTGCCCCGGTGATTTGTAGTGTTAGCCCCAGTGAAGTGTGAGCTCTCCCAGTGAAGAATGAGCAGAGTGGCAGCTCACACTTTTGATTTCCCGCAGGCTGACTAGAATTCAAAATGTGGTTATTTCCCCGTTTTGTTTTTTTTTTTCTTACATCTTCCTGCCACCTCTGTTTCTACCGGTGACACCAGGGGTGGGCTGTCTCGTGTTTTCCTGACACGCAAGCGCTTGACTTGTTATTTACGCGGCACGTAAAAGAAAAGGTGATGTAAGATGACCTTGACGTCACTTTAGATTTCCCGCATAGAGTGAAAAAGGGGGCTTAGCGCTACCTTTGTGATGGTTAAGGCACGTTTGAGCATGTGAAATGAAATCTTCGCGAGCACTGCGGAGGATTTGTCTCACAAATCCATTAAGGAAAGAATTTGTTTGGAAAGGGGCACACGTTAGGCCCTGGACACACCAACCTGACGATGGGCAGATCGGCTCAGAAAAAACGCAGTAGCGAGGCCAACTACTGCGTACCTTCCGCGCATGCGTTTGATGTAGTACTCCTCTGTGCCATAGGTGGCGATAGTCACTGTTCCTACCGCGTAGCATACATTTTGCGCAGTGAATTGTGGGATGCCCGACCCCAACTACTATGTACCTTCTGCGCATGTATTTGATGCAATACTCCTCCGTGCCATAGGCGGCGATAGTCAACGCTCCTACCGGTTACATTTTGCGTAATTAATTGTACCTACAGCGCACGCGTTTGATGTAGTTCTACTCCTTGCCATAGGTGGCGGTAGTTACTGTTCCAACCGCGTGGTGTACATTTTAGTTTACCTAAAATTATATCTTTTTTTAACATAAACAAGTAATATAGCAATGTAAATCAACTTTCAGCAAATGTTAACATGTTAGTCAAAAACAGGAAAAAAAAAAAAAAAACGTTGTGGCGTCAAAATGCCTGAAATAAAAATATATTTCAATCCTTATTTCAACTAGAAACATTTTTGGCTAACTGAACCTGATGATGCTTTGAGAAACACCTTTTAAAAGATGTGCCCATATCAATCACAACATCAATTGTTTGTTCTCAACTTCCAACATTGAGACTTCATTTCTGGAGATAAAAGTCTTTCATAAGTTTTCTGGACGATGTCTGTTGTTATCTTTATATGAGAGGAGGAAGGGTGGCGGGAGACGTCACGCAACAATATCAGGCGGCGGCGGCGGCGGCGGTGGCGGTGTGTGTTTAGCTGAGGCTTGTAATTGCTTTGGGACGAGCTCTAATGCTTCCTGTGGAGGTGGGAGGTTTTCTTCTGGTCTGCTAAGAGGCCAGTAAGACGGATAAGCCAAGGGGGCGGCGCCGTACCCCAAGTGAGCGCCCGCTCTCATTTCGCAGCAATACGGCCCACTGGATTGCGCCTGTGTTATGTTATGTTATGTGGATAAAATCCTACGTAGAAAAAGAGTTTTGAAAAGTAGTTTTTTGTTCATTATCAAGTAGGTTCTTATGTCAGCTAGCTAGTTAGTTCGTTAGTTATTTGATGGTTATTTTGTTGGCTGGTCAATGAGTTGATTTGTCTTGGTCGGTTGGATGGACGGATGGTTGGTAGATTCTAGTACGTTTTTTGAGTTAGTTACGCAGTCAGTCGGTTAATTAGCTGGTCAAGCAGCTCTTTTTGGTTCAGTGCTTCTCTTACTATTTTGTTGGTTGGTCAATGAGTCGTTAGTTAACTAGGGTTTGGTTGGTTGGTAGTTTCTTGTAATTTTTTGAGTTAGTCATTCAATTGGTCAATCAAACAGTTCTTAGCTTCTTTCGTTAGTCGATTAGTTATTTAGCTAACTAATCATTTCTTTCTAAGTTGGGCATTGAGTTAGTTGTTTGTTAGTTGCTTAGTTAGTTAGTTCGATTCAGTAGCGACAGCCGGAGTATAAATAAATATAAGAACGCCTTTGCGTAATTCCTACAGCCTCCTAATGTTCTAATAATGAAAAATCTTATTATAGTGAAGCTATTGTTGCCTTGAGGCGCAGTCTTGACACGATGGTCCAACTTTGCAACTTAGCAAATTAGCATAGTCAGCAGACAAGAAGGCCGCCTCAGCCGCCGTTGCATCCGCACGCCGTAAAAATAGACCTGGCTCGCCGCCTCTCCTCGCACACCTCTCTCAATGTGTCAACGTCAGCAACCGCGCACCTGCTGAGGCCACACTGTTGTGTGGTATCAGCGTGCTACGCACGCATCGCGTTTGTGCCTTTATGCACGCCGAAGGTCGCGTATGATGGATATACTCGGGAAGTTGAGGGAAAGATTGCCAAGTATGGCAGTTGACAATGCGCATCACGGCCACCTGCAGGACAGGAGTGGAACTGTATTCTTAGAAAGGATAAAAAAATCGAGATTTAAAAAAAAAAACTTTGTTAGTACTTTTTGAAATGACTCAGAAAGCACCCGCGTTTGGATTTTCTCGTCTCTCAAAGGAGGCTGACCATGTTTAATCAATATGCGGCACCGGCGTGTGTCTTCCGCTGTTTATTTTCTCACAAGCGATAGCGTGAAGCTCATGAAAGTTGAAGGAATGAACGGCGCGCTCCAAGTGAAGTTTAAGCGGGCGGGCAGCGGAGCAGAACCGAGCTTTCTGGCTCTATGGGCAGCGGCGCCTATCGCTGTTGTTGTTCAGCGCATCCAAAGCACTCCCGGGATTCCCAACGTGGAGCCTTATCTCGTACGGGAAACCGATTCGGGGATTAGCGGACGTGAGATTGGGAGACGCTAAAGGCCAAACAAAATGGACTGCTTCTTCACACAGGGATCAGTCAGTCAATTATTTAGTTAGTCACTTAGTTAGTTCATAGCTTGTTTTGTTGGTTAGTAAACGGCTTAGTTAGCTAGGTAGTTAATCAGTTATTTGATGTGTTATTTTGTCGGTTGGTCAATGAGTTGATTTGTTCATTGAGGTGGATTGTTGATAGTTTCCACTAGGTTTTGTTTAGTTAGGTAGTCAGCCACTTAATTAGCGTAGTTTAGTTTCTTTTGTTAGTTAGATGGTCTGCTAGGTAGCTAACTAATTAGTTAATTAGTTATGTGGCAGGTTTGTTTAGTTAGTTGGTTTGTTAACTTTTTTTTAGTTAGTCACTCAGTTAATTGGTTGTTCTTAGCTTCTTCTGTAGGTTAGTTGATGAGTTATTTAGCATGTTAGCTAACTAGTTAGTTCGTTCATTTGTAGGTTCTTTTCTTTGTTGACTAGTTAGTGAGTTAAACTAGTTACTTAATTCATTTGTAGGTTATTTTCTTTGTCAACAAGTTAATTCATTGGGTTGTTAACTTTTAAGTTTTTTTAGTTAGTCACTCAGTTAATTTGTTGTTCTTAGTTTCTATTGTAGGTTAGTTGATGAGTTATTTCGCGAGTTAGCTAACTGGTTAGTTAGTTCATTTGTAGGTTCTTTTGTCAACTAGTTAGTTAGCCACTTTGTTATTTAGTTCTTTTGTTAACTTTTGTTATTCTTTTAGTTAGTCACACACTTAATTGGTTGTTCTTAGCTTTTTTGTAGGTTAGTCCATGAGTTATTCAGCGAGTTAGCTAACTAGTTAGTAAGTTGCTGTTGGAATGTTTCTTTATCAGTTAGTTAGTTAGTTGATGGGTCATTTTGTTGGATGGTTAATGAGTTCATTTGTTAACTTGAAACCTCCTTTGGATATACTTTGGATATATAATTTGTAGCGTAACAAAAGCAGCTGGTACGCATGGCTGTCATAGCTAATCACACCAGTCTCCCACGACGCATCATTAAATCAAGCCATTACAAGGCCGAAGAGTTGCTCATCATCTCAATACCTCAACCTGCGGATCAATGAGGCTTTTTTTTTTGACAAACGGGAATCCATTGACCTGCGCCGGATGCCGTTAATTGGATCGGCCTGCCACTCACCGACGAGTCTGCCGGGACTTTAATAGCGACGGAGCTCGGCCGACCTGTCCCATCGCGTTTATCCCTTTTACGTCTCAGCCGGGGGTCCCGGCGCAGGTGCCGACGTCGCTGATAAAGGAGGTTTTGTCATTAGAGGGGTACTGTCAGAGTTGAGGCTCACCGGGGAGATGACTAGCTATTGGATCTGACGTTTGTATAACGTAATTAAACGCATCCGGTAGCTGCTCCCGTCTTATCCGGAAAATACCCGTACACATACAGTCAGTATGAGAGAATCAAGTTGGAATGGCGTTGTGTGTAGATGCCAGAAGAAGAAAAGAAGGAAAAGAAAACTAAACATTTTTAATTCCCAATCTCCCTTGAACAGATTTCACCGGCTTCTGATTTAAAAACTTGTTAAATGTGCTACCAACGCAATCAATATATATTTGACTTTACAGTTAATCTGTCTCTCTGAAACTATAACTCCAATGTGGCCCACAATAAAAACACAATTTCAATTTAAAACAGGCTTTTTTATATGATCCTCTCCGTTTTGTGATATTCCTTTGTATCAACAAGGAAGGACTCGGACGTTGGTTCCGTCTGCTCACTTCTTTTATTGAAAATAACAACCTCAGCTAACGCGAGCTGCTGTTAGCGGCAACAGGCTCTTGATGCTAACAGCCAACTGACGTCCCCCTCTTGTAGCTCGTCCTATTATGATAATTGTTGTAAACGAATACGGCCAATATAAAAATGCACATCTGTAAGGAAAAAACTGGCTTATGTCAATCAATCTTCATCTGATGGTGTCGAATAAAAAAAATTCTAACATTTAAGTTACCGTTTATGGGATGCACAAATACTTTCATTTTTTGGGACAAAAAAAGTGTGTCTTATAGTTTGGGAATTATGGTAACAATTAATTTGCAAATGGATTAGTTGTTGATGAACCGATTAATCGTTGCACTTCTAGATATGAGGAAAACGTTTTTACTTCAAGAATAAAGAAGAAAGATATTTGAAAAAAAAATTAATTCAATTAGAAAACACAGTTATCATATTACGCTGTAAAAATTTTTTCACAATTGACATAAAAAAACAAACGCTAGATTACAACTCTTATGTTGTTGTTTTTTTTTACTCGCGTTATGTTATCTTTGAACAAAAACATTGACTGCGTTCGCAAAGGACCGAATGTAAAAATATGTCTTGCGCTGATGTGTAAACACTTTCAATTGTTATTAAAGTCTGTGTGGACCAAATTGGGCAAAGTGCCCGTCTGGGCGGCAGTTTGAGGCGCAGTCGCGTTGACAGCTGTGGCAGCCGCGTGGGAACCGGGAAGCTCTAATTGAATGGAAAGGCACTTCCCGGCTGCTTCTTTTCCTCTCCGAAGGGATAGAAATAGAAGTTAGCGGGAGAGGCAAGTCTTGCGACCCTTTATTAAAACAGCTTATGCATACGTTTACGCCGCGTATATATACCGTACGGAAATATCATTTGAAACTTTCACCAAGTTAAACATTTCGGCCTTTTTCACCCCGCTAACGGCCGCGACGTACGCTACGCGTGTCTGGGACTTAGCCCCGTGCGCCGTGGAAAATGTTCCCCATCTCGCCTACGCGGGTGAAGGGATTTATGATGGGAATATTTGGCCTCATTTCGCAACTCTCCAGCAGATTCCATCAGATGAGAAATAGACAGTATGAATCCAAAGGCGTCCGCGCGGCCCAGCACTCGTGTGGAAGAAAGAAATTGTACGGTCGCACAAATGTGGTAAAAAAAATAAATAAATAAATCTTCATTTAAAGCAGTGCTTCTCAAATAGTGGGGCGGGGCCCCCTGGGGGGGCGTGGATCATCCCAGGAAAAAGGCTTTGTTTTTGTCATGTGGAATCTAATTGCAATAAAGTAATAATTGTCATCATTTTCTTTTAGTTTCAGGCGCTTTGGTGCACTTGCTTCTTTTTTTCCATTTTAGACTAAGCTGTAACTCGTATAAACGCGATAAAAATAATTAACAGTTGTTGAAAGTTGATTTATATTGTTTTCTGTTGTTAATGTTATAAAGGATACGGGTGTAGGTATACTTAAACATTTTTCATCAATAATAATCTTATTTATATTCAGTGCATTGACTTGGGGGGGGCGCAAAAAGTTTTTTCTTTTCTAGGGGGGTCCTAGCAAAATATTATATATTAACATGCCGCATTTACCATTGTCTGTAGCTATAACAAACATGGCCGCCTCGGAAGGTGCCACCCCTCATGTAATATCATTAAATGATAACGAGACCTACCATTATATTTCAAAGATAATTTCATTTAAAAACATAATTTAAAAATGACTAAAAATATATTTGTATTTTATCAGGAAAAAAATCGTCAAATTAGTTACAAAACACGAATGCCGATGTGAATGCGGTGCAAGCACTCGAGCAAGGTATGCGGCACCGCTCACGAAAACGGAAACTTCTCGGAAGTTCGGCGCTTGTGACGTCGGCGCTGTTGCGGGCTCATCGCTCTCCTTTTGAAGCCGAGTGTGAAATGGGCTTTAAATCACTTTGGCCGCTCGCAGCCACATTAGCCAAAAGGCCGTCTTATCTGTTTGCCTGCAAATGAGCAAAGTCATTATTGCGTTTTTTTTTTTTTTTTTTTTTTTGGTGGGCGAATCGCGGCCCAGACCAAAATCCTCTCAAAGACGATTCGGCGGCGGGGGGGGGGGGGATTTAACGTGCCAGAGGGCGCCTTACGCAATCTGGTTGCCGACTTCATTTGAAATTTATCTGCTCAAGAAGAAGAAAGCTCTGCAAGCGCCTCTTGGCCTTGCAGTTCTTAATGAGATGAAAGTTCATTCCATCGTTTTTCAAAGTCATCTTTTATACACTGTCGGAAATAAAAACAGTGCCGTTTATTTCGGGCTATAAGCCGCAGCTTTTTTCTCATGATTTGAGACCTGCGGTTTACGGTCAGTTCGGTGCAACGTATCTGCAGTTCTTTTTTTCTACCACCAGGGGGCCCTTTTTATTTTAAACAAGCAGTATACAAACAAGGCTTCAAGGCTTGGTACTGAGAAATCATAAACTAAAATGAATAAAGTAAATAATAATTAATGGCAAAAACTTGGCACACAGAGCAACACAGCTAAATTCATTTCTGAGCGCAAAACAATGAAAAAAAAACGAAGCCTACTTAGATCCAAGCACATTATTTACTTTGAAGCAAATTTTCATCAATTAGCAGTCAGAATGTCATTTTTGGTCATTTAAAACCGAATTTATCCCGATCCTAAACTCAACGCCATTTCACACTGGTAAATAGGGTAAGAGAAGCCGAGGCTTTCGTCATGCAAACATGGTGGAAACATTGACCCCTGGTGGTAGGGTGACAAAGTGACAAATTTGACATGTACGGAAGTCGTTTTTTTATGTTAATATCGCCGAGGATCAGCTTAATTTATGGTGGCAGCTAATATCGTGATCGCGATTCAAATTCGATAAATTGTGCAGCCCTACTTCTTTCTTTCCCTTATTTTCATTTTTTTCAAATACAATTATTATATTTAAATCCTGTAACAATAATGACTCAAACAGATTTTTATTTTCAATTATTTCCAGGATTTCAAAAAGATAACACACATTCAAGTGAAAAAAAAATGTTACATGGATAGTGATCGGTGAAGTCAACTGTAAGCGGCGGCCCCTTTAGCAGCAACAAAAGAGCCATTCAAGGCCGTCAGTCATTCCTCGAGAGCGCCTTATGCGAGTGGAGGTCCTCCCCCCAGTTGGGGAGCGCGGCCCCTTTAATTACAAGTGCCGGACAAATGTCAGCTGCGGGGGTTCAGCCCTCGCGCCTTTGTGTTCTATCGGCCTCCGGCGGCGAGACGGGCTTCTCTCTCTCTCCCTCTCTCTCTCTTTCTGTCTTTCCCCATGCAGTTATCTCCGTGTGTCTCTTTGGGAGATAGAAAATGACAGTGTCCCCACTCTCATCTCATCTGGCTCTCAGGAAACTGTCTGCTGTGATGAATCATCTCATCCTGCCCAGATGGAGAAAAAGAGGGGCGGCAGGAGGGCACACATTTTGTGTTTTCATATATATATATATATATATATATATATATATATATATATATATATATATATATATATATATTAGGGCTGCACAATTAATGAAATTTTAATCACAATCACGATATTGGCTGCCACGATTAATTAACCTGATCCTCGGCGATATTAACATTTCAATCCAGCTATCGTATGTATGTCAAATCAAGCACTTTGCCATCCTACCACCAGGGGGTATGGTTTCACACATATTTGCATGACAAAAGCACCTGCTTTTCCACCCTAATGTATTATTTACCAGTGTGAGATGACGTTGAGTTTCTCACATGATTCCTAATATGAACAGTGCTAGCTGCCAATTGAAACCCTTTTTGAAAAATCCGGTAAATAAATTTGGCTTGAAAAGATCGATAATGTCATTTTGACTGCTCTTTGATTGAAAATGACTTAAAAGTCAATAATGTGCTTGGTTCTAAATAGGATTATTTTTTCATTGGTTTGCACTCAGCAAGTAAGTTAACTGTGTTGCCCTGTGTGCCAAGTTTTTGCTGTGTCTTGGGGGGTGAATTTGGTTTCATTATTATTCATTTACTTTATTTATTTTGGTTTCTTATTAGTAAGTATCAATCCTTGAAGCTTTGTTTATATACTGCTCTTTTTGTAAAGCAAAAAAAAGGGCAATAAATGGAAATGTTTGACCAAACATGATGAATAATGCTGATTTCAAGATTGACTAAATAATTATTATTATTTTGGCCATAATCCTTCCCATAATCCCATCCCTAATTATCTATCTATCTATCTATCTATCTATCTATCTATCTATCTATCTATCTATCTATCTATCTATCTATCTATCTATCTATCTATCTATCTATCTATCTATCTATCTATCTATCTATCTATCTATCTATCTATCTATCTATCTATCTATCTATCTATCTATCCATCCATCCATCCATCCATCCATCCATCCATCCATCCATCCATCCATCCATCCATCCATCCATCCATCCATCCATCCAGGTGTGTGGCGCCTTGAGATACAAGTTTTTGAAAATGTTACTTTTGGCTGTAAATTGCGAGCGCAAACTTGTAGGCGCTTTGATGAGGCAAATTCCGTTTTATGTTCCTCTTTAATCAGTGAGCTCCTCCGGCCCCTCCTCCTCCTCCTCGCAATGTGGGCGACACCCCGGGGTAGCGTTTCAACCCTGTCGGTGGCGTGTTCAGAACGGGAGCGCGGTAATTAGGCCTCTGATGCTCCAATCAAAACGTAATGACGGCTATGTCTCGGCAGAGGTGAGCTGGTTGTTTGTTCATATTAAAATCACACACAAACACACACACACACACACACACACACACACACACACAGCTTCAAGTTGTCAAAGTCTGTGAAAAGTGAGTGCGTGTTCAAGGGTCATTCCGGAATCGATGGAAATTTGAGCTTCGCTTTAATCATTTCTGCTACATATTCATCAATAATAGGTAATAAACTATCATTAGCTCGGCTTAAAGATCAACGGTAGATTTTTAATGACGTGATTTAATACAAGCTGCAAACCTGGCACTCTAATCACAGTAACAGGTTTTCACATGCCTGACGGATGTTAGCTTTCTCTCAGTAGCAGAAACCGTTTAGCTAGCTGTTGCTGGCGACCAAGAGGACAAATTTACTTATGTGAACAAGCAAGTAAAACATTGTCGTATTCCGATTATATGTACAGTATAACGGGGCTTAGCTTTAGCGCCGTGTAGTGTAATTGCACATCTACGGCACTAGGTGGTGCCGAAGATGTCTGTGTAGGAGTTCTAAACTTTTTCAATGGCTGTTAGCATGTAATTAGAAAAGGATTGGTGTAATCTCGTAATTTCATTTAATCGATGTGTTGTCTCATTTATCGCACATTTGCTAGCTCGCTAGCATACCATTTATTGTTAGCATTTTACCAGTTGTGAAAAAGAGCCTAACTAGAAGGGATGGTGTAAGTTATCAATTTTGTGTTGTGCTTTTTGATCTTATTTATCTTTTTCTTTTATTTTATTCGGAATTTAGTTTTATCTTAAAAAATCTCATCTTAAAACATGTTTTTATCAGAAATGTTATACAATCCTTTCATCCACCATAGCACATTTCGCTATTGTACGTTAGCGAATAACGCGTACGCAATTTATCAATTTGTACAACTCTTATTGCTAGCTTGCTATATGTTAGCATCACAGTTCTGTTTTGAAATAGTACTTTTTTTGCGTGCTTTTCGCTCTCATCGTTTTGCTTGTTAGCATACCAGCCGTTAGCTGTTGGATTTCTATGAATGTTTTTTTTTTTATTTTACCCACAAATCCCCTGAGCCCATGCCAAGATGAGATGTTTGCTGGAGTGGCAGCTTTCAATGTGGCATATATAAACACAATCAGATGACTTGGGTGTCGCGGGCAATGGAAGTACGAGCCGCCCGCTAGTAAAAAAGATGTAATCACACGGGCCCTCGTGAATAGCGCTCACATGAATAACTCGGAGCCGCTCCTCCCACACGCTTGTCGTCTGGAGGGCTTTTTCACGCTAACGCACATCATTTGCCTTCACACTAGAGCGATGGGTTCCTCATCTTGACATTTCCGTCACGTACGGAAGGACCACTGTGGTCTTTCGGAATCGGCTCGTGTGCTCGCTTTTCACGTTTTTTTTTTTTCTTATGTTCAACTTTGTCCATACATTGTATTCGATTGTTTTCACCTTGATCGCCGTAATCCCCTTCATCGTCAGAGCTGAAAACATAATATTCAAACGCGTACAAATATGAACGTAATAAAACATTCATGAAATGGAATATGCATTAACACACAGCTTTTGCCTCTTCGGAGGGACTTGCTCGCAAACGCGCAAACTCAAAAGCTATGTGCCGAATCCGCAATCAAGCTACCTTTTATCTAGCTCACGACTCCGGAATTGCGAAGAAAAAATAAAAGCGTCCAACGCGAAACCGGAAGTTACATTTCAGACATCAAATATCAAAATTAAATACGACCGTAACTTTTGAACATATGGTTATTGACTGTATCTGCTAGCAAAAAAGATTAAAGCTACAAAGGGCAACATGCTAACTGACCTCAATACTGCCACCTAGAGGACAGGACTGGAAAGTTATCCGCCAAATGCTAACCCTACATTCTACTCTGGAAGCCTAGAAAGAAAAAAAAACTATAAAGAATAACACGGCTTAATCATTTCGTGTCAATGCTACATGCTATATGCTAGCAGAAATCTAGAAAACTACAAAAAATACATCTCCCTGACTGCTTGAGCGCCACCTTCTGGGCTGCAGTGGAACATTATCCAACGGTACTAACGCTATATTTCTAGAAAAGCCATAAACTAGGTCATGTCTCAATCCCAAACTCGTTGACAAGAGCAAGTAAACAAAACTTTGAAAAACGTCCTAATGACGGCGCCATAATGACGAAGGGTGTCCTCGACGTCCTCGGCTGCGGCGCAACCGCATTTTCTGTCTCCTCCATCTGTGTAAAAATGATGGATGGGAAGGCTTTCCCTTTTCTTTCGGCGAAGCTTTCGTTAGCCGCAGAGATAGGGATGAATCACGCTTTTATGTGGAGGTGTTCCGGAAGGGTACGATACAAAGTCGGCGGCTCCCCGCGGCCGTGCGCCAAAGTTAAGTCGGGACCCCCGGAGAGCGACGTTTGATACCCTTTAGGATGACATCATCAGACGTTGAGGATTAAGAGGCCTGAGGTTAAATTAAGAGTTTCAAGAGGATGCGCAAAAGTTTTCCCGCGACATGACGGATCGTGCATTATTCACGGGCTTCTCCTCACCTTGAGAGGTGACGGGAAATTTTTCGCTCCCCCCTTAGGACGCACTTCATCGACCCCTTTTTCAAACGCGTCGGAACGCGCTTTCAACTAACTTTGCTTTAATGATGACGTTTTCCGATTTGTTTTGAAAGCCTTTTTAACGCTTCGTTCCAGGTTTGATTTGTGAATCGCCGGGCCGAACTTTCTATGTAGGTTGCGCAGCCCCCGCGCTTAAATCCGAGAGGCGTCGGTCCTCCCGCTCGCTCCTCGACTATTTGGAAAAGTGGAGATAGAGCAAAGGGGGGGAAAAAAAGAATTGGGGAAGAGAGATGCCGCCGGGGGCGCTTTGCTACACTTCACAGGCAGCTATCTAATTACTTTTCTTCCTAACTAACTAACGAGGACTCTCGGAACAGCGGGGGGAACAACAAATATCTCACAGCCCCTGCCTTAATCCCCCACATGCTATATATATTTATATATATATATGCTCTTTCATAAACAAAGTGTTGAATCAGAGTCAAAAGAAAGTCGAGGCAGCCAAGTCTGGTTTTTTATGGAGGTTGAGGATGGGATAGCTTTCTTGTCATGAAACTTCCAAAAATAAGGCAACCGTAATCAGTTCAATAGGCTCAAAGTGTCCAAGAAACGCACCAAAACAATAACAAACGGGAATACAGAATAGTAGGGGATCAAAACATAAGGGTTAGGGTTGGATTTAGGATTAGGGATGGGGATGGATCCTTAAAAATATTGCCGTATTTATGCAGCGTTTCCTGTTTTTTTTTTTTGCAGTGAGCGGTTGCCGGAAGATCCCCACTGTGAGACTTAAGAATCATAAGGGAGTGCAAACAAAGCAAGACTCGGAGTCAAAAACGATCTTTTGCAAAAGAGGGAGAAAGCACCAAAGTGTTCCGGTGATCTCGGGCTCTCCTTTTCGTTTCGTTACAAAGAAGGCGGTTACAAATTTCACAGTAATGTCATATCGGGAATTTTTTATTTCTGTGTGTGTAATTGTGCGTGTGTGTGCGTGTGCGCGTAGGTGTGCAAGCAATGTGTTTTTATGCGATAAAATACATACACATATACAATTAGCCCATCATTTCCCTCGTGTTTATCAAATAAAAATACATCCCTCATTATAATCTCACATTTCATCATAATTATAATATCATTTTTATTTTATCCTGTCAAGTGATATTGAAAAACACACTACTTTTTTCTATGGTGTTGGCGCAGATTATTTCTATTTTTCGATCGGGAAAGATGATTTGATATGCGTTTTTTTCTCCTTTCACAGAATGAATTAGAAGAACGAAGAACGTCCACCTCACAGTTCAAAGGTCTCGGTTCAAATCCACCTGGCTCCGGCCTTCCTGTGTGGAGTTTGCATGATCTCCCCAAGCCTGCGCGGGTTCTCTCCGGGTACTCCTGCTTCCTCCCACTCCCCAAAAACATGTATGGCAGGTAAATTGGACATACTAAATTGTGCTTAGGTGTGATTGGTCGTAGGTCTCTGTGTGCCCTGCGATTGGCTGGAAACCAGTTCAGGGTGTCCCCCGCCTACTTCCCGAAGCCAGCTGAGATAGTCGCCAGCAATCCTGCGACCCCTGTGGGGATAAGCGGCTATAGAAAATGGATGGATGGAAGTCAAGGCAGCGAGTAGGTGAGTTTGCGGATGGTGACTCGCTTTTATGCCTACACACTCAGCTATTAGTTACATTTAATTTCACAGCACATAAAGCTAGACATTATTAGTCCCCCCCCCCCCCCCAGTCAAACTGCGAAGCATACTGGAAAGGCCGTCAGCCGCGGAATATGCCATACCTGGGAATGATTGGAAATGAAATTATGAAACAATGAAGCCCATGCGCCCGCCACCCACCCACTCGTCTTAAAGCAACCCCCGTTATCGTTCCGTCCTCGTCTTCATGCGTCTCAAGATAAGCCGTTTGCTTGCTTTTTCCCGACGCAAAGTGATTTGTTTCTTTTCCTTCCTCGCTGTCGTTATCTTCACCTGCGTGTAAAAGGCGGAACGTTTTACCGGCGCCTAATGCGTAAAGTGCAGCACGAAAGCATCTTAATTAGCCAGTCGCACACGTCAATCCCCGCAAATGGGACATTTACGGGCGGACCGCCGCGTCTCGGAACGCGACAAAATGACTCAAAACAAAATCGGGTCGGCCATTTTTCACGCTCGGCCGAGTGTGATTAGCGTCACAAATGACAGGATGCGGCGGGCGCTGTCCGTCATCTGCACTGACCGGACACCGTTAGCGACACCTGCGCACATTTTAGGACAGCCGCTATGAAACTTCATGGCGGTGTAAGGTTGCAAATATATGATAATAATTACATATATCATCATAAAAACAAGTACTTGTCATGATTGCGGGTGACGCTGTATCCTAATGCAATTCCAATGTACTCAACTTTTCTTCTTCTTTTATTCCATTTAATCATCATTGTATATAAATCAACAACGCGCCAAATAAAACATCAGTGTACAAGAATGTAAAAAATTCATTCATTTGGCCTTATTAATTTTACTTGCCGTCGTGCTCTTAAATTCGCATAGATGGGCAGAATTTGTATCATGGGTCCCATTGTTTTAGGAAATCAAAATAGAGCTGGCAAAATTTGATTTTATTTATATTAGTACTCAAATTAAACTACCGTATTTTCCGCACTATAAGGTGCACCTAAAAGACTTTTTTTTTTTTTAAAGCTGAAGGTGCGCCTCATAATCAGGTGCGCTTTATATACAGTATATATATATATATATATATATATATATATATATATATATATATATATATATATATATATATATATATATATATATATATGGATCAATATTGTCATTCATTGAGGGTGCGCCTTATAATCCGGTGCGCCTTATATATGGAAAAGGTTTTAAAATATGTCATTAATTGAGGTTGCGTCTTATAATCCGGTGCACCTTATGATTCAGCATATCGCGACTATAAACAAACTTAAAAAATATAACCAAAAAATGTTTCAAATTTTGCACATTTTGCCAGGTTATGTGATATTATGAGCACAACTATACGATACTCATGTTGCTAAAATTGAATAAACAACACAGCAAATATTCCAGCAATATTGAAAATGTGTAGACGCCGGAAACGGCGCTCGCAATACTCGGCGCGCTACAATCGAGTAATCGCACATAGTAGCTACTTGGTGCGTTGATCGTTTATGCCACTCGGCGCTGTAATTAAATGCCAAAGTGCTACGCGCTGCCCTCCGTGATTGAGTATGCTAATTAAGACCTTGCGGGAAGTGTGACATTTGCACGCCGGAGAGGCCGAGCGTAATGAGGGACGACGTTCGGGACGTTCGTTCAATCGGAACCGGCCTTTTATCGATCGCGACTCCCAGCTCGATATTGACAATAGAAGGCGCGCGCGGCTCCGCGCCGCACCGCGTCTTTTGTTTTATAGCCGCGCATAAAAACAAAGACAAGCAATCTAGCGGCACGGCCAAACAATGACAGATTGTTTGTTGCGTCCCTTTGGTTTCGTACAGCGGCGGTACACAAAGAGCTTGCGGCTCCTTGGCTTGTTTCGCCGTAAAAAACACGATTTTGGTGCAAAAAGCCCGAGGGGAGAAATTGCTGTTAATTACTCGGTTCACAAGTTGACTAGCTTAGTTAGCCAGATAGCTAGCGTTTTTGTTTGTGTGATTGTGTTTTGGAAACCCACAAAAGCGACTTTCTCAAAAATGTTATGCTATTACCGCCGTATTTTTCATACTATAAGGCGTACCTGATTATAAGGCGCACCTTTTTAGAATTGTTTTCATATATAGGACGCACCGCAATGTAAGGCACATAGAATAGAAGCTACTGTAGTGGCTGGGCTTACACCATGCATCCACTAGATGGAGCCGCGCTAAAGGGAATGTCAACAGAACAATCAGATAAATGATTAATAGACAATCAGAAATTACTGTACTTCTCCGTGTTTTTTACCCTCATTTTCAACCTCCATATTGGGGGGGGGGTTGTCTTATAACCGCACAACTCAAAACCAGACCGATTTTCAAAGTCTGTCCATTTGTAGCTACTTATTTTTTGTCAGAAACCGACATGACCCCCGTACTTTTCGGACTCGCTCGTTCGTACAGGGCTGTACAAACAAAATCAAAAACATATTTCGCCAGTTTTTTGCTTCAGAAAGCAACAAAACCTTCAAACCTTTCGGATTTTAAGTCCCTCATAAGTTGCACCAAATTGCATTAGTAGGCAGAAAAATCACATTTGTACAAGGACTTACAAACAAACAATATTTAGCTACTTTTTTAGCGACATAACGTTAGTACTTTTCGCACGATAAATCACTCAGAAGTATAAGTTGTACCAAACAAAAGTAAAGAAATAAAGTATATATGGACATTTTCTATATTACTATATTTTCTATGATCAAATTCTACATTTTTCTGTGATTTGTGAAGATTACTGTGAAGAAAATCCTTTTTTTTTTTCCAAGTAAACTCTGGTGTTTCTCAGCGGGGTTTGTTTATGCGACAGTATGATTTATTTTGCTTTCATTGCTCCCCCCTAAACCAAAATGTATTCCGTCTGCGGGGGGTCCTGAATTAGCCTCATAGAGCTGTCAAAGTGAGCCGCGGCGTCATAATTTTTATATATATCTATATATATATATATATATATATATATATATATATATATATATATATATATATATATATATATATATATATATATATATAGAGAGAGAGAGAGAGAGAGATATATAGATTTTTTTTTTTTTTTAAGATGATGTTGCCTGCTTTACCGTGCGTTCCTTCTTCTTTGAAACATTAGCGTTAAAGCGTCAGAAAAATCTGCGGCGGAATGCAACGGCAAACGCCGCATTCGGGAAAATGTGGGAATTTTCAGAGCTTTAATGAAGACCCGAGACAAATGCGGCGTAATATTATCAATAAAAGAGTTGATGAGAGGCGTGGCGTTAGGAGACGAGTCCAAATACGACGTGTTTTGTCTCGAAGAGGTGACGGGAAGTGAGAGAAAAAAAAGATAAAAGTCTCGCTAAGACAAAGGCAAATCATCGCCAGGAGCGTTGGGACGTCCCCAATAAATTTGAGATGAGGTCAGCTTTAACGCTTGCTCTAATTTATTCACCCGGCAGACAAGAAAATGTCGTCGTCTCATGTTTTAATGATGCTCGCTGCCGAAGATAGACGTTTTTTTCTGTCCCTATGTTTACATCCGTATACGCTTGTTGTTGTGTGTGTGTGTGTGTGTGTGTGTGTGTGTCAGACGAGGCCCATGTGTGTCCTATATGTTGTCCTTGCCGAGGCCATTTTGGTGAGTCCCGTTAGTCCCGATCTCTTTTTGATTTTAGACTTGATTTTGACTCGATTTTAGAGTTTATTTTTGAAATGGATTTTCATTGGGGTTCGGCTAAGTGTTAGGGCAGAGGTGAAACCCTACAATGCTGTTTTACTCTCTTTAATTTTCTTTGAATGCATTTATTAATTGAATTTAATTATTTATCCATTTCTTCTGTTTAATTTAGTTTTTTTGTTTGTTTATCTTATGTGTTCTACACAAAATTGACAAAATATGTATTTTTTTTAACAAATGGAAAAGAGATTTCCATTTATTTCATTCAATTTAAGAAAACACTTTAAATTGGGATATAAAGATAGATAGATAGACAGCTAGATAGATGCTAACTAGCTAGCAAAATAAATAACAAGCTAGCAAGATATGTAGCTTGCTGCGGATAGATAGATAGATAGATAGATAGATAGATAGATAGATAGATAGATAGATAGATAGATAGATAGATAGATAGATAGATAGATAGATAGATAGATAGATAGATAGATAGATAGATAGATAGATAGATAGATAGATAGATAGATAGATAGATAGATAGATAGATAGATAGATAGATGATTTTCGATGATCGTAAAATCGATGCCAAAACTAAGCAAATGTCTTCTTTTGTAAACTTCATATTTTTGTGTTCTCTAACCGGTGCACACAGCTTCCCGCTTTTGAATCAGTTGGAGGAATCATATTTTGAACATGATCCTCTTCGTTTTAGTAATATTCCTGCGCGTGAACAAGGATGGACTCAGACGTTGGTTCTGCGCGCTTGCTTCTTTGATTGAAAATAATGCCGGAACGACCTCAGCTAACACGAGCTTCTATTAGCTAGAATACAGCAGGTATAAAAATGCAAATCTTCGCTTCCGGATCCTCGGTGTCGAACAAAAACAAAAAAATATAATTGCGCTGGTTAAGTGTTGCGTTAGGCGCTACCATTACGACAATGGGAAGGCCCCACTAAGCCAGTAAGACGAACCTGTGCGTGTATGTGTCTGAGTGGGTCCGCGTGTCCGCGCATCCGCTTTTCGTGACGTACACGGCAACTTCAATTTCAGTCTTTCGTGATTCCCAAATAGGGGAACCAACGATAAACGTCTCTGCCAGCCTGTTTAATTCCGCCCCCCCCCTCCGGCGTCGGAATGACGGCGTATACCGTCAAAGTCGGATCATTCCGGCTGCATCCGAATGGATCGGTCGCTCTCTTCGGCCGGCGTGATTGAGGTGCATCCTAATGGCGTCCCGGAGGCCGGGTGCCGTTATTGAAGGCGGACGCGGCGCCAGGAGCGGCACACAGCAGATAACTGGAAATTGAAATTTCTTCCACACCAAAAAAAAAATGCAATGAGTTGATCTGACCTGGCCAAAATTGAAAAGGAAAGGAAAACAAGAATGCTGGTGGCTAGCCAATCAAACTCGAGCATAGCAGTTCCCAAATATGCTAACATCTGAACCAAAGTATTTGTTTTTTGATTATAGCCACTCAGTATTCATACCATTAAAGCTTTATATGCAGTTTATGTTCTCTGCATTTGCACCTAAATTCTGTATAGAGCAGGGCTATAAAACTCATTTTATATATTGTATGTGTATATACATATGTTTAAAATCAAGATGAATAAAGTCAAATAAATGGCCAAGCCATCATTTCTCCGAAAATCCCTCAAAACAAATGGAAATGGAAAGCTTTTTTTCCCATTTGTTCATGAAACATTTCCTATAGAATAAGTCGAATGAAAAATAAATCATGAAAAACTGACTGAATGATTAAAAAGCTAGAACTATAAATACAATTTAACATCCAGTGGAAGGAAGGAAGGAAATACCCCTATCAAAATTTATGGTTGTACAACTTCTTTTCAAGGAGTACAATGAAGTGCAAAAACATTCAACAGAATACAATGTGTGGCGTCCACGTGATGACAAAAAGTGACAAAAGTGAAAAACCTCCTTGCGGGCCAGTTCCAGCCCGCGAGCCGCACTTTTGACACCCTCGGTATAGAAAGTACCATTATACAGTGTATAATAGCATTTGTGCAAATATATGCATGCCTGTGCAATGAATCACACGTCGGCTCTTTGGGAGGCTGTGTGACTTTGACTGAAAACAACAGCCCTTAAAAAAAGGAAAAAAAAAAAGAGGCGCATTTAGCCTTTTATTGTGGTACATAAAAGCAGCCATTACAGACGCAATGTCACCCTCCTCCGTCCTGAATTAATGGAGCCGGTCCAGGGAAGATGGCCGCCATTAACGGGAGGGGGCAAGAATCCATCGGCCACGCCGGATGACAAGTTCATCGCTGGGTCACAACCTTGAACCGGCACCTGGGATACTTTATTACTGGAGGGAAGGATTTTCTACTTGGTAGCGTTCCCTCACATATTGAGCAATTTACAAATTTGCAGATCATTTTGAAGTATTTATTTGGCGCCATCTTGTGGCCTATGGGTCCCAAGAAACTATAAATTAAGGAGATTGATGTTTGCCGCCATACGTTTGCTGGCAGGACTGTGTTGTTTTCTACTCCACTCCTATAGGTGGCAGTAATTCACATTGGACACTTCCACCTCACCAAATAAGAGGTTTTTTTTTCACTTTTCCCTCATGCAATTATACTTTATAAAAACACTAAATTTGTTTGACTAAACCAAAGTCATTTGCTTCTGTTCATTGAAATGTATTTAAAATTTAGCAAACTGACCTTGCAAAATAGTCTTTTCATTGTATAATCTCTATTTAAACAGAAAGGTTTAAATAACTTGTCACAAGGAGTTCTGGTACAAAAAAATGGCACGATTTGGCCCCTAAACGTTAAAAAAATCAAAAAAACTTTTTTTTCGCAGTAGTATGGTGGTGCACTGCCCCTTTTGCCCCACCCCTGTTCAACTATACTATATAAAAAACAAATTTACCCACACTTCTGTTCAGTTTTTTTTCCCCGCGTAATCCACCCCTTTAGCTAGCGAAATAATACAGCAAATGCTTTGTTTAATTTGGATTTATTCTACTAGAAAATTCACATTAAGTTTCAACTCATTTCTAGTTCTGCTACAAAAAAGGATTCTATATATTCTATTCTATATATATATATATATATATATATATATATATATATATATATATATATATATATATATATATATATATATATATGTTTTTGCACTTCAGCGTACTCCTTGAAAATGATGGTGGTGTACTGCCCGTTTTGCGCCCCGCCTTGCAATGACACCATTAAAAAAACACTACATTTGTTTAAAAAAAATTAGGCCATGATGCAATAATGCTAGGTGTAAGTTTTGTTTTTTAATTTGGTGTTTTTGCCCCCGTCTCCATACGTCTCAGTTAGCTAGCGTGAACATGAGCACTTCTCCATCCACTTACCTGTGAAATGGATGAAAATCCAAGCAATAAATGAAGCACGGTCGTTAGGGACCAGCCCCAAAAGCTTCTAATTGCTTATTCATCCAAACGTTTTACTCGGAGCGGCTGCGACGCCAAATTTACTTCAAATGTGCAAAAAAATGCAAAAAAGATGCTAAAAGCGCTGACGCGCCGGGACCGTTGCTCTAATTTCCCCACTTTTCCATCCCCGTGTGTTTTGTCTGGATATTTTGTGGCTTAATTGCATTTCCCCTTCCTCCCCTGACTCTTCATCATTTCACATGATTTCATTTATATTAAAATGTCACAATATTAGCGAGAGCGAGGCTCGCTTCCAACAATGTACCGTACGCTAACTTACTTCTATAGCTCATCAAAACGGCATAGGGACGGATCGATTACCCCCCCCCCCCCCCCCATAAAAATGGGGGACACTGTGTCAAAGTTTGATGATGACTTTCCGTTTTTTCCAGGAAAACGTGGCCTGAAAAGTTTGAAGGAACGAGCTCTCAACAGCAGTTTTCACTGATGAACAGGAAATGGGGCAGACGCGCAGATGATAATAGGACCCCCGAAAAAAGGACCCGTGATGGTAATTGAGCAGGATGTGACACCACATTTGGCTTTGCGCTCGGCAGAGCCATCAGCACGTAATAAGCGCTTTCGTTTGGAGGAACTTGTGACCCGGCTGAAGTAGATTTTTTTTTTTTTTACGCACGTCTCGTCCATTCCCTGTCAATTCCCTTTAATTGCCTCCGATAAAGCCGTCGGCTTCTTTAGGCTTTCTTATGATAAATGTCTGACTTTTAGCTCAGCCTGGTCATTTCGGATCGGCTCAGTTCATTTGACCTTGTTTTTGGTCGCTACCTGGGGCCGCACGATTAATCGAATTTTAATCGCGATCAGGATAACGGCTGCCACGATTAATTAAGCTGATCCTCGGGGGTATTAACGTTTAAAAATTGTCAAATCAAGCACTTTGTCATCCCACCACCAGGGGGTATTGTTTCACACAACATTGCATGACAAAAGCCTCTACTTTTCTCACCCTAATATATTATTTACCAGTGTGAAAGGGCGTTGAGTTTCTCACCTGATTCCTAAGATTTACAGTGCTAGCTGTCAATTGAGACCCATTTTGAAAAATCCGCAAAAAATTGGGAGTAAATTAGGTTTGAAATGACTGAAAATGACATTTTGACTGTTAATTGATTAAAATTTGCTTGCAAGAAAATAATGTGCTTAGTTCTAAGTCGGCTTCATGTTTTTCATTGGTTTGCACTCAGCGAGTAAGTTAGCTGTGTTGCCCCGTGTGCCAAGTTTTGGCCATGTCTTGGCTCAATTTGTTTTCGTTATTATTCATTTATTTTAGTTTATTATCATTATTTTTAAGTATTAAGCCTAAAAGCCTTGTTTAGATGCTGCTTGTTTTTAAAAAAAGAAGGCAATAAATAGACATGTTTGACCAAACAGGATGAATAATCGCGTCGGATAAAAAAATACAATAAAATAAAAAAATCTAATCTTTAAGTTGCCATTTAAAGGACATACTCATAGTTTTGGCCTTCGTTTATTTGGGGATAAAATGTCTGATATTATGATATATTATGAATCATGGCAATTTGTTATTTTAACGCGAGATTGTAGAAAGAGTTGAAGAAGGTTTCACAATTAAAAAAGTGAAGAAAAAAAACACCTTGAAGGACAATGGAAGGACTGTGGGCCTCTCCTGTCCCATCTGGCCTGTGTTTTTTGGTGGGAACGGACCCCTTCAGTGGCACCCACTGAATAGGGGTGCGCCTCCGTCTCTTGGCAAGAGGGCCAGTGCCAATGGCCTGGTTTTGTCTGCGCCCCCTTCCCCCAGACGCCCCTAGAAGTTACACGCTCGTATAACGGAAACACATGCATTTTCTTCAAGTGCAAATGAGAAAATGGGATTAGTTTGGGGGGGGCAAGCGTTATCGCAAAAGAAAACCTCTACAGTATTTTTAGCATTTTCACTCACCTTTCAAGGCCAGCCGAATATTGTGTGCTACGTCGATATAAATATGGGCGGTATCGTGTGAAACATTGACTTCCATTCTTTACTTTGAATTGCATGTAGATAATAGCTGTTATAAGCGTGGAAACACTGCCATCCAATGGTCACAGTTATCACTGCAGTGCTCAATTGACTTATATGAGGTAAGCATCAGTCAAGAATGAGAGCTCCTCTCCATAAAAAAAACGTATTTGACCAGAATTTGATCATTTTTTGTGTTTATACTTTTTTAAAAGATGAAAATTCTAGTCCGTGGCACCGAATGAGTTAAGAAAGTGGATTCATTGGTGAATGAATCCCCCTGCTTATTTTTTTTCCCCATTCAAGTTGGTTCAATGCTCGAACGAAATGACGCCCTAGTGCCCTCTATGGAGCAGATGCCACCGGTTGTTATGATGTAAAAAGTGGATCCCCCAAATTCCCCGTTTTTCACCCTTAATTCAAAGCCTAACCCTCCATGATGAGAAAAGGAATAACTCAGGTCCCAAACGAGGCGCGCGTTTTGTTCTCTGATAGCGCCGGAATCCTTTAAGAAGCGGCGCCGCTATCAGCTAGCGTGAAAATGTTTGGCCTTTATAGATGTTTTGTTTTTCTTCGCGCCGGTGATGAAATATGCTGCGAAACCATCGATCCCTAACTCAATTTCCTCGCCGCGCGGCGCCAGAGAAAAGCAATTATTAGGTAATATGAGACGAGTCGCGTGTACAATAATTAAACAGGCCTCCCCGTGGAGCCCCGCCCCTCCCCGAAACAGCCGCTGGACCAAAACAGCCGCAAACACACATCATTGTATTCATGCTGGCTTTTAAGTCCCTGATGAGGAGGGGCTGATTTATCTCCGCCGATACACGTGTGGGGTCCCTTTTGTCGCCGTGCCAACCTCCTCTTGCAATTATTTTGTGTGTGTGTGTGTGTGTGTGTGTGTGTGTGTAGTAGGGAGGGGGCTGTCCTTGAGTGGGTGAGAGGCAGAACCCATCAATGAACAATGTAAACTGCCACACACAATAAACACTAGAATTTAATACAAATCTACGTGTGTGTCCAAAAAGTGAGAAAAAAATTATGACATCAAATAATCACATAATTGCCCCCTCCGCAAAATCATGAAATTCAATTTTAGTGTATTTTATTTATAATCTAATATAATGTATATTAAACATATTTTATATATATATATATATATTTTTTTAATTATTTTTATTTATATATTTTATTTATATTTATATTTTTTTATTATATTTATATATATTTTTTTATATATATATTATAGTATATATCAATTTTTTTATTTTATATATGGTATATATATATATATATATATATATATTTATATTTTTTTACTTTATATATAGTATATTATAGTCTAGTATATATATATATATATATATATATTTTTTTTTTATGTGTGTGTATCAAGGGACCCTAGTTCAATTCCAGCTTTCTCCGGCCTTCCTGTGTGGAGTTTGCATGTTCTCCCCTAGCCCGTGTGTTCACTCCAGGCACGGCAGGTGAATTGGACATAATAAATAGTATTATTAGCTAAATTAACTAGTTTTTAAATTTACAAGCGACATCTAAAATATAAGTCCTTTTTGATGAACAATTTTTGCACAGTTGAGTTGTTAAAAATGGATATTTTTAAAATAAAATATCTTGGAGCGCAAATTTAAGACTATTGTTAATGTTATCGTATGCTTTGTAATTTCTCCCTCAGCAGTGATGCAAAAAAGCGAGGCAGCAGAAAGGAGCAGGAAGTGGCGACCGTGTGATGACCTGGGAAGAAAAAAAAAAACCCAGCTGAAGTCCAATGAGACAAATGGACGTGTGGACAAAAGCGCCCGGGGCAGGTTGGCTTCTGCTGCATACTTGATCACAAAGGGGAAGTCGGCCTTTCTAGCAAATGCTTGAATAGTACTTGGACGTGGATAGCGAAAAAAACCCCACACTTTTCAGGCTGCGTTTGAAGGACATTCCAAATAAGGACACTCTTGACAAACACGTCAAGAAGGCTACAGACGACTTAAAATTCATTTCAATTACAGTCCAAGTTTGGATTCTGTGACAGATCCGGCCTTTAAAGATCACGAAAGGAAGTTAACGTTTCAAGGATCCTTCAATTTGTCGTTGTTAGCCTTCAAATGTGTGAGGCAGCCCATTTTGAAGGACATGAGTCTACCAACAATGGTAGCGAGCAGCCTGACAAAATCTCAACACAAAATGACATTCGAAGGGCATTTCAAATAGCGTAAGCCTTAAAAGGCAAGAAATTCCTTCAAATGCAGCCTTCAAAGGCTGTAGTACATCACAAACATCACAAACAACACTTGTGATACATCGTTCAACAGACAAGGAAAGAAGTCCATTTGAAGGACCTTTCCAATCATAAGTGCCTTCATGCATGTCGTCTTGCAGACATGGCCTTCAAGTGTGAGCTCCAAGGGAAAAATACGCAAAAGAAAGCCTCATTTGAAGGTAACTTTGATTGGGCTTCAAATATAGGCCTATGAAAAATGCGTCCAATTTAAGACACAGATAACAAAGGCTTCAGCTGATGGACTGTATGACATCATGCGCCTTCAAATGCAGCCTTCAAAGACTGTAGGAGGTCACAATTTATAGTTGCGATCCATCCTTCAACAGATTTGAAAATATGCCTGCATTTGAAGGACCTTTCAAATTGTTTGCCTTCACGTGGGAATCTGTGTATTATTGGCCTTCAAATGTGAGCTCCAAAAGAGGAAAAGAAAGCCACATTTGAAGGAAACGCTGATAAGGCTTTAAATATGTCCTCTGAAGGATCTGCCCATCTCAAGACACAGATAATGAAGAGTGCGGTTGAATGCACCGTACGCCGTCATGTGCCTTCAAATGCAGCCTTCAAAGGAAGTCCCAATTAATAGTTTTGATTCATTTTTCAACAGACATAAAAAGTTTGGAATTGTGAGTACCTTCATGCGTGAAACCTTACATTGAATGCCAGCTCCAAAGGAAACAAAATGGAAAAGAAAGCCACATTTGAAGGACACTTTGATCGCGCTTCAACTATCTCCTCGAAACGATGCGGCCATCTTCACAAAGGCCGCAGTTGATGGACACGGTGTTCCTTCAATGCATCCTCCATTCTTTTGCTACTCTGACGCATTTTCTGAAGACGTTGAAGACTTTGTTTCTCCTTCCTTCCGTCAGGCGGGCAACGAAGGGAGAGAGGGCTCCCCTCTCGGACGGTCCGCGTGCGAACCTCCTCCTCCTCCATAGCAACAGTGCTTCGTAGCAACCGTCTCTTTGAGCGAGGGCAGCTTGGAGGCCGTTCACAGGCTGCGTTTCAAGTACGATCACCGATCGCCACCTCAAGGACCATTTCGCTTCAGGCTCATTTGTTTTTTTTTTTGTTGTTGTTTTTTTTTTAATTATTTAACCCCTGGGTGTCCGGAGGGTTTTTACTGACCTCACCCGACCTGGGCTGACCTTGAAATGGTCATAAAATGGTCAAATATATTTTTACTCTCAACCCCTCTAATTCGGCGTCCGTAAATATATTTGCTTATAATTTACTTTTAATAAGATCAATTGCATCTTAATATATCGTTTATTAGATTTTAATTAAAAAGGAAGAATTCACCACTCCGTAATGGAATTTTTTTTCCCTCTAGTTTCCGTGGCTAAAACGCAATCCGAGTGCAAAAAGGCTCCTTTTCCCACAGCCCCATTTACTGCCGCTTTGATCAGTCGGTACCGAACCGAGCTCGGACGTCACCGCCGGCTGTCCGTCAAATGGACGGCGCCGGAGGGGGAAAAAAAAAAAGCTTTCTATTATTCAGGGGAAGAAGAAAAAAAAAAAAGCTTTCCAGGCATTTGGAGCCTCTCACCACGTTCACGTTTTCCACACACTGTGATCAGTGGTGAGCTGAACCGGAATCATTTCATTAGGGAAATTTCTTCATCTCAATTAAAGGAACGGTCAGTGTTATGTATCTAAACTCATTCAATCCCAAAGACGGATTTTTACGTTTTTTTTTCCAAGAGGGAAAATCAGATATTTAAAACAACTTCAATACTGTCCAAAACGGTAAAAATACAACATCACTACTACAATAACCCCTGGGGGTAACTGTAACCCAACTTGGGCTTTTTGATGTTTTTGATGATCAACTGAAAAACGTACAAAGAAAAACCACTAGGAGGCTAAAATATTGCATGGCTTGTCAAAACATGACAAGTTTCAATATCCCACGCTGCCGTCCCTTCTAAATGCTTGCAGAAGGCAGGGGGAACGGTACACCCTATAGGTGTCAAATTTAGCCCATGTCAGGGTCATTTACTGCCATTCAAAATTGGAAATATTGTCCATTTTGGACATATTGAAAACCCTATATTTTATCATGCGCTTACCCCAATTTTTGCATGAATCCTTGCAACTTGCAAACAGGGCGTAGTAAAAAATATTGTGTTCACACCACAAAACCACTGGGTGGCGCTAATGGCAAACTTTTGCAAGCCTTTGACTTCAATGATTGGCTTAGCCTGGACTCCCATGATGCAAAAGTCATAATACCTTATGACATATTTCTACTTCAATTTTCTAAATGTATAAATATACAGCATTATGACTTTTTCTATTGTCCCATTGTCGATTAAACCCAAATAGCAACCAGTTCGGTAAAATCAATTTAATAGTTTTGTTTTTGATTTTAATCCTCCCATTTTTTATCCACATCGTCTCATATTAAATTGATTATCTAACAGTCCCATTTTATTAATATTTATGTGATATTGCTTGTAATCTGTTTCCTCATTGTAGTTGTTGTGATTTTTGAAAGAGTATGCTAAAAAAATAATGAACAGACTGCAAATTCAAGTAGTGAAATACCACTTTACTTTGGCTGTGAACGCTTTAACACAAAAGAAACGTGGCCATGTCTGCAATTTCACAACACAAACTGTGTGATTTTTTTTCCCAAAAGGGTTTAAATGAGCCATAGCATTAAAAAAATAAAAATGACAACAACGATGTCCAAATCTTCGTATGAAGGCCACATACCGGAAAAAAAGACATAAGGGGTATGTTTGTTTTTTTTACTCTTAACTTCAGACATGATTAAAAAAATAATAAAAACAACTAAATGTTCTTGAATAACGCAGTTAACAAAACTATGTCAAAGTTTTTTGTAAATGTTTTTCCCCGCTTCTGACAGTGTCCTTTTACTACTTTTTCAAATAGCATTGTGGGCCATGTGATTTTAGTGTTATTCTGCTGGCCGCGAAGATGAGGATGTCAGGCCGCAAATGGCCCCGCACCCGCAGTTTGGACAAACTTATTTTGCGTAAACGTGACTTTCATTCAAGATGTCCAAAAAGTAGTTGAAGACATGAAAATCCCAGGTAAGGAGGGGATAAATAAAGTATCAAATCAGTCTTTATATTCGGTGTACTTTTTAGCCGAACCGTGCACTTTGCTGGCGGGGTATTTGAGTCTGTTGAGGGCCATTTTGCGGAGGACCGCTTGCGGCAGGTCCACGCGGCACTTCTCGGCCAGCTCCAGCAGGTAGATGAACACGTCGCTGAGCTCGTGGGCCAGCTGCTCCCGCTCCGAGTCGCTCCAGTCGGGGAGGCCCTCGGCCACCTCGCCCTTCCACTGGAAGAGCTCCGAGACCTCGCCGACTTCGCCCACCAGGGCCAGCAGGAGGTTGCGGGGCTGGTGGAACTTGTTCCAGTCGCGCTCGTCGGTGAACTCGGCCTGCATGCGACGGATGTCCTCCACGCTCGGCTCCGGGCTGAAAGTGAAGCGCTCCTCCGCCGAGCTGCCGGCGGTTCCGTTCACCGGAGCGTCTTCGGAAGCCTTCCCGTTTGTGGCCATCATCTTGAGCGGCGCTAGCAACGTGCTTTGCCTGACGAGTCCCGCCAAACACTCGACCGGAAATGACGTCGTTTTAAAATCCTTGGGATTTGTAGTACGAAGAGAACTGTGCGTTGGAGAACTACTGTTCCCGTCTAACCGTGCCGCTTGCGCGTTCACCACAAGTTGCAACAAAATACTCAAACGTAGTCCAAATGAGTTTTTTTTTTTAACTAATTTCCCGTATTTTTTTGCTATATTTTGTCGAACAAATAGGTTTAAGAATAGTGCTTTCATCTAGAAGGTATCGAGGTTCTTGACTGTAAATTATTCATATTTGTGGGTGCGGTTTTGTCCTATACACTTTACAGGACTATTCTGGATATTTTGCTGAATAAGTACAATGACAAAAAAGGAACACATGTTTTTGTAGCTCTTTTATGAAAGATTTGCCTCAGAAATGCATCATTTTAAGGACGCTGAAATTCAACAAAACAAAAAAACTAAGAAAAAAACGAAAAAAAAAACCAATCAAAATTAAGTTACCACGCCTGGATGTTTAGCTATAGATTTTTCCGGAGGTTTTTAAACTCCCTTTCTGACAAATCCTGTCAAACGTTAACCACAAAGGTCCCTGGGTTTAGTAGTTTGAAGACTCTTACACGTGCGTTAAATTGCGTTCTTAAAACTACAATTCCCGATGAATCTACGCTTCTTGAACATGGCGGCCTAAGCACTTATGAAGCCACAAATTGCTCAAATGTAATCATCACGTCCAATTGTTTTGTTGTATAGTATGTCTTTTAGTTTAGTTTTTGTGATATTTTGATATCGAAAGTTGATAAATCGTAACCTACACCGAATTATTGACACCAATGAAGATTACTTTTTTTCAGACATCAAATTTCATTCGCGCCACGTTACCCATTTTCCCTCCCACAGCATTGCAACTTTCTGACAAATAACTTACTATTTCTAGTTATAGTTTTTTCGTGTTTTTGCTTCGCCCAACAACCCGGAAACATGTCAACACTAAAGAACTACAATTCCCGTGAACAGTGCTATCATAACCCAACATGGCAGCCTCCACTACCGCTGTCGCTAGAGTCCGCTGTAAAATGCTAAAAAGAACATTATTTTTGTGCCCTAATACGTCCTTTACGATATGGAGACTGAATATAGGAACTTCGCGACATGTTGGTCAGCTCCAGAGCAGGATTCAGAGGTTGGTGAACACTATACAACGGAGTAATTTATGTTCATGTTGTGGCCGAGCCAATTTTGGTTATTTCTCGATTTTTTTTTGCATTCTATTTTTGAAACGTCGCTTTTGTATTCTTGATCGTTTGCTACTTTTAAATATAAGATGAAACAACACCGAACAAAATTCCTAATTAAACCTTTATCCCCAAACTGTTTTTTTCCTCCTAACATTAACACTTTATTTCCTTTACATTGCATCTAGTGTTATGACTTTTTTAAAAGTTACATTGTGGCTTTATTATGGTAACTTAATGACTTCCTTATAACTGCGAATGCATTCATGTAACTTGACAACACAAACTGATTTAGTCACCGTTTCTGTTGGTTTTCTTTTTGTTTATAATATCAAAAGATGAATTAAACAAATTTCACATCAGACCACAGAAATTGGAA